>NC_079337.1:69456318-69618406 GCF_029582105.1 Oenanthe melanoleuca | reverse complement strand
CGCCGTTCTTCCGGGCGCGGTTACCAGCAGAGCCCCGGCTCCCCGCGGCCGCAGCGGGACCGTGCCCGGAGTGCCACGGCCGCCGGAACGGAATGGGAGCGGCAGCGCCGGGCTCAGCCCCAGCGCCCGTCCGGGGCGGCTGCTGCTGCTGCCTGCGGCGATCCCGATCCCGGCCCCGCTACCCGCACCCTGCCTGCCCGGGGAGAGGCGTCACCGCCTGGAACCCCCAGCCAGCACCGCCAAAACCTAAACCCGACACTGGTCCCACCTGAGCGCCTCAGCATTTGGGCAGCACCGGGAGCGGTCCCTGGGTCGCGCTCGGCACAGTGCTCCGGGAGAGGAAGCCGCCGCATCCCAGCACGAGTGTTCCCGAATGGAGCGGGCCGGGAGCGGCTCGGCCGCTTTGAAAGAGGCCCCGGCCCGCGCAGCCGCACTGGGGCCCGGCGCACCTGAGCCAGGCCCGGCCCCGCCCCCGAATCCCCGCCCGGTCCCGCCCGCTCCCTCCCCGGCGCTCCGTCCTGCCCGGGCTGCGGCGGGACCATCGCTCGCGGCCCGGCCCCCTTTCCCGGGGCCGAACCGGGGCTGTTCCCGGCTCCGGGGCCCCTCGGAGCCGGCGCTGCCCAGCATTCCTCACCGGGGCTGGAGGTTCCAGCACAGCCCCCAGGGGATGCCGCTGCTTCCTCAAGCCCCCTTCAGCGGGATCAGTTTTTGGGGAGGGTTACCCAAACCCAGCAGAGCTGGCTTTAACGGATCCGGGGGAATCTCCCCTCTCCCCTCCTCACCCGATTGCCACTGCCAAAACCCAGCCTAAGGCTGAGCTCCCTATCCCCTCAATCTCTGCAAGGAATCGGATTTATCAATCCGGCAGGGCAGCAATGCTGTTCTCCTCGCTGGAGATCCGGATTGCAGCGGCGTCCCCGCCCTGCCCGGATGGAGAGGGGAGCGGGGGGTGTGTGTGAATAGAGGGGAGGGTGACGCCGAGTTCGGGCTGCGAGAGCGGCCGCGGCTGCGAGCATGGGAAGGGCGGCAGTGCTGCCGCCTTGTGGGCACAGCACGGTACTGCAGCCACCCCCGAGCCCTGGCAGTGCTCGGCAGCGGCTGCAGTACCGCGCTGTGCCCACAAGGCGGCGATGAGCGGGCGGCGTTAGCGGTGGGTGCGCAGCCAGGGCTGGGGCGCGGGGCAGGGGCGGTGCCGGGGGAGCGTCCCAGGGGGACGGACACGGGAGGGACAGGATCCGCGCTGGGGATGGCCTCAGGGTCCCTCGGGAAGGATGGGGTCAGCGCTGGGGATGGCCTCAGGGTCAGGGTCCCTCCGGAGGCACTTGGGAACAGGAGATGCCGTGATGTGCAGGTGACACCTGGGGGGACCCACGTGTTGAGGGACCGGGGCTGGGGTTGGGATGGGCTGGGCTTGTGTGAGAAGTGGATCTTTGGGTGAGTGACAGGCGTGGTGGTGCACCGAGAAATTGGCTAGTTAGCTAAATATTGAATTAACTGCCCAACTAACTAACAAGGTGTGGCAGTAGTTAACTCTCTACTTCATTAGTACTCCAGAGTAGGCATGTAATGGTCAATCAAGGTAATTATTTGTCACTGCCATCTGGAGTATTAATTAGGGGCACTACCTGGTATATATGAAAAAGAAGAAAAAAAATGTATGTCTGGTGCAGCAGTAGAAAATTTCAGGCTCCTGAGGTGTAAATATTTTTATTTAAATAATAACATAAGGTATTTTGCCGGGGTTTTTTGTTTGTTTGTTTGTTGGTTTGTTGTTTGTTTTTTTGTTTTGGTTTGGTTTTTTCTCACAGAGAGCCTGAAAATCTCTACTGCTGATTTTTTAATTTCACAGCTAGAAAACAAAGCTAGAAACAGTGTTAGAGTTAGAGGTAAAGATAGAGCAAATAGGAAATAGAAAGAGCAAAACAGAGTTAGGGTTAGGGGAAAATAGTAAAACAGAGTTAGAGAACCAGAGAGACAGAGTGATGGATCAGCAGACATGAGCATGGGTTTTGGGTGAAACTGGGGTGTCACAGGTGGATTTTTAGGAGGAATCTCCCACTTTGGGGAGATTTTGGGGCCAAATCTTTGATTTTGGCTAAAACCACCTCATCCCATGTGGATTTTTGGGGCTCTCTTCACAATTTTTGCGGTAAAATTCCCCAATTTTTTTCCCAAATCCTTTTTAAATTTATTTTTTTATTTTTTAGTGTTTCCTCCTCCCCGGTTTCCCAAACCCCCCCCTAAAAAATTCCAAAATAATTTCCAAAAACTCCACACAAACATGGGGGAAGCTTCCATGTGAATTTAATTATTTGGGGGGGTGGGGTGCCCAAAATTTTTGGGCTCCTCCCACTCAGTCCTGAGGCACCCCGAGGGTCTTGGTGCCCTCCAGCATCTCCTTGTAGTGGTGCTTGAAAAAACCAACCTGGGAAGGGAAATTCGGGGGGGGGGGGGGGAGGTGAAATTGAAAATAGAGTTGAAAATTTAAAAAAAATCCATTTAAAAAATTTAAAAATCTTGAAAAACTGAAAAAAAAAAAATAAAAAAACCTCAAACCAAAAAAGACCAAAAACAAGAAAAAAAAAGAAACCACACAAACCTGCCCAAAAAACACAAAAAACTTTCAGATTTCCCCTTATAAAAATCCCAAACCGCACAGAAATTCCCCCAAAAAATCACAAACCCCTAAAAATCCCCAAAAACCTCCCCCAATCCCCCCAAAATACCTCAAAATCCCCAAAAAAATCCTCAAAAAACTTTTTAAAAACCCCTAACAAATACCTTAAGAAAACCTTCAAACCCCCAAAAAAACCTAAAAAAAAATCCCAAAAAAGCCCCCAAATTCCGCTTTAAGACCCCTTGAAAGTCCTTTAAAATCCCAAAAAAACCTCTTTAAAATCCCCTAAAAAAAAAAACTAAAAAATATCCAAAAACCCTTTAAATTTCCCTAAAATATCCCTTTAAAATCCCAAAAAAATTCCCAAAATTCCTCCAAAAATCCTTTTAAAAACCCTTAACTCCCCCCAAAATACTTCCAAAATTCCCCCAATAAAACCCAAAAAAAACCCTTAAAATTCTTTAAAAATCCCCCAAAATCCCCAAAAAAATCTCTTTAAAGTCCCCTTTAAAAACCTCTAAAAATCCCCAAAAACCCCTTAAAAACTCCCTTAAAAAAAACTTTTAAAATAAAAAAAAAAGAAAACAAAATTCCTCCAAAAATGCTTTTAAAAACTCCTAAACCCCCCCACATCAAAAATAACCCCAAAAAATTCCCCCAATAAAATCTAAAAAACTCTTTAAAAATTATTTCAAAACAGCCCAAAATCCCCTAAATTTCCCCAAACTCAGCGAGCACCAGCACGAACCTGTGGCGAGTAGAGCCCGGTTACCATGGCTTGGAAGGATGCTGATAAAGCATGGAGATGTGACAAAGGTAACACAGATGGACACAAAGGACAGAACACGGACACAGATTACACAAGTGACACCAGTTATTTACCCAGAGCTGGAAGGAACTGGAGCAGCCATCAAGTGCAGCATCTCAGAGCCAGAGCTGGAAGGAAGAACATGCCACAGTCAGAGCCGGAGGTTCAGCAAGCTGGACAGGGAAACACCTGCAAGTGAAACAAGCAGAAGGAACAGAAATCACCTGGGCCCTCAGATATCCTGAGCAGTAAGTGAGCAAGGGGGTGCAGGAGCAGGAGCTGTGAGAACCAGGAACAGCTCTCGTGCAGGGGCTCCATGGGCTGGAGCTGTTACAGGCACAGGTGTCCCTGAGGGAGAGCTGAGCTCACCTGCAGCTGCAGGAGGAACATCTCGAGGCTGGATCCGGACTGAGTGCACCCTGGACTCTGAGCCAGGCGCAGGCGTGGGATGTCCCTAACCAGGAGCTCTGGGCAGCGGGGAGCCCAGCCTCTTCCACTGGGAGTGAAGCCAGTGCCAAGTGCCACTCTCGGTGTGGAGGCGTCTCCCAGTCCCATCCCTGAGAGCAGAAGGAGGCAGGGGCTCTCCTGGGGACATGGTGCAGCAGCATCTCCTCTGTCTCTGCACAAAGGGGGTCAGTCAGCACCCCCAGGGTGCACAGCAGAGCCCCACATAACCCACAGGAGATGCTTGTCTTGGTGCCACGCTGGGGCCGTGCTCCTCACCTGGGCTTATCCTCCCGTGTCAGTGTGCCAGGGCTGCTCCTGTTGGGGCCGTGTCCCAGCCCGAGCCCCTCGGCCAGTCCCCTGTGCTGCTTCCTGCATGGAGACAGTCCCTGGGGAGGAAGATGCTGCAGCTTTGCCTCTTGGAAGATGCAGCTCTTGCCCCAGCAGGAGCTGCCAACCCTCAGCACAGATCTCTGCAGGCAGCAAAAGGCAGTGGTGAAAGCAGGCACTGCTCTTAAGGACTGCAGCCGACCCCTGTGGGCTTCTGGACAACGAGGCACGGCTCGCTTGGAGACAGGGACAGTCAGGAAACCCCTCCCCAGACTTACCAAATCTCACAGGAATGACAGGGGGCTGTAACTGCCCCATCCATTGTGGGAGCCCAGTCGGGGGAGGCCCATTTTGGAGGGCTGTGCCAGGCAGCCTTCTCTGCAGCTTCCCCACAGCTGAATCTCTGCAAATACATTTGGAAAACATTTGGGTAGATTCAAAGTCCCAGAGCACTGCCTGGCTCCCTTCTCTACCGTGTCACACTCACCTGCGGGAGAGGCCACAGGCTCGGGCCAGCCCCAATCTCCTGGGGCAAAAAAGGAGAGTCCCAGTCCTAAAAAATGCCCCAAAAAAAGCCCGACCACAACTAAAAAACTCCCTACCCCTGACTAAATAAAAACAAAAAAAAAAACCCCCTTTAAATACAGAAAACTTACACCTATTTTTAATATTAAATTTCTACTCCTATTCATATTTTATATTCAATATATTACATATATTGTTCAATAAATTTAAAATGCAATTTACATTATAACATATATACTACACTTTTATAATTTATTATGCACATATTACAAAAATTAATTTCTAGTTTATGTGTATCCTTACATATATTTGTACATTTATATTTTTTAATATTTATTAAAAATGCTGAGCCACTAACCAAATAGAAACCAAAAAGCCCTTTATTTTTAAATATATTTGAAAATTTTTAAAATAAATATATATATGTAATTTAAATATATAAATAAAGAATATATAAAAATATAATTATATATATAATAATTATTTCTATAATATATAAAAATATATTTTTTTTAAATATATGTATCTCATATTTAGATCTGTAATTTATATATTATGTATATGGTACACCATAACATATATGATACTATTTATATCCTACATATATACTTCTATTTGTTTATATTCTATATTTATATATATATTTACACGTACATACATTTATACATAGTTTTAGTTTTAGTTTTAGATATATTTTTAGTTTTATGTTTGTATACATTGTATATTTGTATATTTATATTTGCTTATATTAGTTATATTTATGTTATTTATTAAAGATCCTACCTCTAACCAAATAAAACCAATAAAACATTTATTTAAGCTATAGTTAGGTATTTTTTATATTTATATTTTCCTGTCTTCTACACCCAGCCCTCCCTGTGAATGTTCTGGCACCATTGGGTCCCTCTGGGGGACGGCACCCGGCACCGCCCCCCCATTCCCCACTCAGCTGCTCCTTCACGGCAGCGTGGCTCCCTCTCCTCGGGACCTTGGGGTGCCCCAAAGGACATGGGAGCCCCCGAGTCTCCACCCCCTGTCCCCCTCAGCCTTTTTTCCTCACCCCCAAAGAACGACTGCAGCCCGACGGGGGCAGCCCAGAAGTTCCCCAGCCCCGCAGACACAGGCGACAGGAGGCAGAAGGAGGGAGTGCCGGCAGAGAGGACAAAGGAAGAAACCCCCTCCCGCCCCTCTCACCTTTCTGGCTGAGAAAGCAGCTGCCTCCTCCTGCTGGCTGCTCCCGGCTGCGGGCAGGGCGATGGCTCGGGCAGCTCTGCAGGCTGCTCTTTCTTCCTCGATGTTATTTGTGTTTTCCTCCGTTTCCCCGGGCGGGAGGGAAGCCGGGAGGGAGCACAAAGAGGAGACGGGATGCCTCGGGAAGGGTCGTTCCTGAGGCGGAGCCCGGCAGAGAGAGGCGTGCCGCAGCTGCCTGCCGGCGCCCGCCGGGCTCCGGCGTGCCCGCGGTGCCGCTGGGCGCACGGCCCGTGTCCGCACGCCTAGCAATGCCGCGGAAAACGGCGCCGGACGGAGGGATCGGCATCGGGGCGCAGGCAGGCAGCCCAAACACGGACCAAGGTCCTTCATTTCCCGCCCTTTCTTGCGGCCGTCTTTGTTGTGGCCGAAACCACTTCCGGTCGGTCGCCATCTTTGTTGTGGCCGAAGTCACGTCCGGTCGGCTGCCGTCTTTCTTTCTTCGTCTTTCTTCGGGCCCTCGCCCCTCACAAAGGCATCATTCTTATCTCCTGCCTGAATCCGACCCGACGCTGGCAGCGGTGGACGCCGACCGACCCCGCGCTCTTGGCACGGCATTCCGCCTCCATTCCCGGCGCTTGGATGCATCGGGGTGCTGCTTCCGGTTCAAAATGGCGGCGCCCGTGCTTGCCACCCTCTTCCGTACAACATGGCGGCGCTCTTAATCGCCACCTTCTTCCGTACAATATGGCGGCGCCCTTGCCCGCCACGTGCTTCCGGTTCAAAATGGCGGCGCCCATGACCACCACGTGCTTCCGGTTCAAAATGGCGGCGCCCATAACTCAAAATGGCGGCGCCCATAATTCAAAATGGCGGCGCCCATAACAGCCACGTGCTTCCGGTTCAAAATGGCGGCGCCCATAACCGCCACGTGCTTCCGGTTCAAAATGGCGGCGCCCATGGTTCAAAATGGCGGCGCCCATAACCGCCACGTGCTTCCGGTTCAAAATGGCGGCGCCCATAACAGCCACGTGTTTCCGGTTCAAAAGACGGCGCCCATAACCGACATGTGCTTCCGGTTCAAAATGGCGACGCCCAGAACCGCCACGTGATTTTAGGTAAATATGGCATCTCCAACGCGGCCGCGTGGTGCTGGACAAGCGTGGCTTCGACTACATAGTCACGTGTTGCCGGACAATATGTCGGCGGCCATTCTGCCGTGTGATAGGGGACAGTTTTTGCGGCCCCGATGAACGTGGTCGGGCCGACAGGGTGACCCGATGACATGGAGGGGCGGGCCGACCCTATGACGGGCGGGAGCGTGGCGAGGCGGTGACGCGGGGGGGGCGGGCCGCGGCCGTGACGCGGGGGCGGGGCCGCGGCTGTGATGCGGGGGGGGCCGACCAAATGACGTGCGGAGCCGTGGGCGGAGCCCGGGCCGTTGACGTGCGGTCGCTAACGTGACAGGGCTTCCGTTTCGGGTGCCGGCGGTGCCGGCTGCCGATCCCGTCCCAGCGGTGCCGCCGCTCCCTCGGCGGGCGGAATGTGGGGCTCGGGCACCCGGCGGCATCGGGCCGGGCGCTGGGGCCGAGCGGCGCTGCCGCTGCTGCTCCGGGCTGCTGCCGGGGCTCTGGGCTCGCTCCCGCCCGGCCCGGGGGTCGCCGCCGTGCCGCCGGCCGTGCGCGGGAGGGCGGTGCGGGGATTTCCCCGCGCTGACGGGAACCGGCCCCGGCGCCTCCCGAACCCGCCGCTCCGGCGCTGCCGGAGAGAGAATTTTTTTACAGCGTAGGCAGAGAATTCTTTACACCTGTAAGTAATTTCTGATGTGGTCGTGCCACTTTAACAGTATTTGAAATCCCTCTTCATGCCCTTGCAGCAGCGTTTTCGAACTAAAATGGAAATTTAGCCCTTCTGCCTGGGTCTGTTCACAGAATCACGGAATCCCAGAATGGTTTGGGTGGGAAGGCTCCTTAAAGCTCGCCCAGTTCCACTCCTGCCATGAACAGGGACACCTTTCAGCAGCCCCGGGTGCTCCGAGCCCCGGTGTCCCACCTGGATTTGGACACTTGCAGGGATCCAGCAGCAGCCGCAGCTTCTCTGTGCTGGACAGCAGCATTGAAAGGCAGAGTGAAGGTTCAGCTGGGATGTTTGTGTTGCACTTAACGTTGTATTGTGTGACACAGGTGGCTTTCATCCTTTTTTTTTTTTTTTTTTTTTTTTTTTTATAAATTATAAAGATGCCTTGTATTCTTCGAGTATTGCATTCTACCTCTGTTGTTTTCCCTGGTAGTCTGGATCCTCTGCTTAGATTTTTTTCTTCATTTATTAGATGTCTTGGATGTGGTGGATGTCCCGATTGAGGGCAGTGATGGCTTTCATGAAGAAATCTTTAAATGAAGACATGATTATCCAAACATTTCCCTTCCCTGCTGTTGTCCCTGCTGCATTAGAAGTTACTGCTTCAGCCTGAAGATGGAACAGGTACAGGTTTTTTGGTATTGTGTAATTTCTACCAGTGGAGTGAAAGGGGCATAATTTTTACCCATTTTTATTTATTTTTTTACCGTTTTTTACATTAAGGTGTTTTATTATCTTCTGTGCAAGCGAAAAGGGTGCAGATCCATGGTGTTTCCTCCTCAAGAGAGGCATTAAAGCTCTGTAGGTGCTTCTGCCCTTTTCCCCTGGCCCTAAAGAGAAGAGACACTGTCCCTGCATGGACCATCTGGCTTCTGTCACAGTGTTTTTAGGACAGTGTGGAGATCAGGAGAGGAAGGTGGTTTCCATGGCTGTAGGCAGCTCTTCCCGAGGTCAGGGAGAGAGGACTGCGCTGTTAAGTAGGAAATGCATGCATTTTCCAAAGAAAGATACTTCAGAAATGAAGTTCTGGTGGCAAATATTGCAAAGTTCTACCAGGTCCTTGAGGAAAGTCACAGGGGAGTCACAGGGGCATCAGTTGTGCTTGGAGCAGGATTTGCCAACCCCACAGAACCTCACTAAGTTCTCTGTGTGTGTTTGGTGGTCAAGTAGCACCTGGGATGGACTGAAAGAAAATTCTGTTTAACTTGTACATGTTAACTGGGGTGTGTGCCCCCAGTACAAATCAGTTCTTCTCTGAGGCAAGGAGCTTTTCCTGTTGCAATACAGGCATGTTTAGCACAGCACAGTGAAGATGGATTATTTACTTCAGCATGAACTAGTATGTGGAGGATTTTTCAGGTACCTCAGTGGTCAGGAACGCTTGTCTAGGTCACTACAAACACTTCTTGATCTTACTTAGTACTTTTCTGAATGATGCTCTGTGGCTGCTGCCAAGGCCCAAAGTAAGGAGGGTTGCCCCAGTGTCTGTGCTCATGTCAATAGCTAAATTTGGCTTTGCTTTTCTAAGAGCACACATAGTGGAGTACCTTGCTGCTGTTTTCACTGAGCTCCTGCTCTCTCAGAGAGAACCCTTTGCTCTCTGCTTGATGTTCCAGCTCTATCTATCTCTATGATAAAGATCCCAAGTCTCTGAAAACTGCTAAGTATCCTCAGCTCTTCCAGTCTAACCAGTACTATAAACTCTGGATACCCAAGCAATCTCAAGAACCTGTGGTATGGAATACCTGAAGCCACTGAATTCTTGAGCTAGTATTCCTATAAAAACCTGGCAGTTTATAGAGGTTACATTTCCATCAGAAAGAGCATTCCTATCGAGCTAATTCTGTATTTCTTGTTGATCACATTGGGACACAAATTTGCTCCAGAGCTTTTCTCTGATTACACAAGAGGTCTTTGTGGTGTTTGGGAGGCGATACCGGGGCTCAGGTCATACACAGACTCCTCACCAGGCACAACAGAGCCTGGTGCACACAGTGGCCTCAGTTCAGAGTGCCTGGAGTTGCCCCTGGGTGGGTTGGGGATCACAGGCCCCCTGGGCTGGGTTTGGTGAGTTTTTCTCTAAGGCCAGCAGTGAACACTACAGATTTCCCAGGGGCACTGCTGGACAGCTCTGTTCCAGTAGGACTGCACACTTGTGCTCCTGGAGCTTCACCCTGGGTTCAGCTCAGAGCTCATCTCAAAACATGGGTAGCTGAGGAGATTTTTGTTTCATATTTATCATTGTTTTTCTCTGAGGCTTTTTTTTTCACTTTAAACAGTTTAAAAATCATGAGGAGGTAAGCGAAGAACCTGCTGTGCCCCTGGATCCTGTATTTACCACTTTGCTAAAGAGAGCCTATGAGAGAGGAAGCAGTACCCTACTGGAAGGTGGTGTTCAGATAAAATTGGCTTTCTGGCTCCCACCTGACCAGCTTTTGTTATACCTGAAATCCACAGTGGAGAACTTCAGCAGTGTAAGAGCAATATTGTAATAATATTGTGGTTATGTTTGGTTTATTTTCATGTAGAAGGTACAAATGACTTAGCTGTTAAAATTTAGGTTCCAGTTCTGTAGCCCTTTTTTCTGTACTTGTCTCTGAGGCTGCACAGCACCATACAAAATTGCACCTAGTTTGTAAACAAATGCCAATTATTATTATTGAGGAGCCTTGGATTTACTTTGCATGGGTTACCTTGCTGATCGGTGTGAGTGCAAATAAACTCAAGATTTTAATCCAGCTTCTGGGTCTCCCTAAGAAGCCTTTGCAGAGAGTAAAATTCACTGGCCTATGTACCTCCAAATGTCACAATATAACTAAAATTCTATCACTATTTATTTGGCAACCTGAGACTTCTCTTAGAATCAGGTTTCTACATAGGGAGGTGGTTCCTTCTCCCAGAAGAGGTTGTAATCTAAGTAGTTCTTAGTTAACTCCTATTCCTGTTGTATAATTACCCTTCTGCTCCCATCCTCCTCTTTTCTACACTTCCACGATGTCTTTGTTTTCATAGCTTGGTAAAACTTTGGGTCCTCAACTTGTTGATCTCTGTGTGGACCTGCTAAGCATCTTGTTGTGCCGGGGCAACGAAATAAAGCCGGAGCAGCAGCAGAAGCAGGAGGAGCATCAGGCTGATGGGATCTCTTTATGGATGAGGAGTCTCTGATGAGAGAAGAGTCTTCAAATGACAAGGTACCAAACCCCTGCATACAGAGGTACCTGTTAGTAAACTTGGATTTGGCTGATTCTCTAGGGAATAGTTTTGCTGATCAGAGAGTTGTTGTCAAGCTCTTGGAGGAGAACTTAGGAATGCAGAGTGTGACGTTGCTAAACTACTGTCTGGAGATGTGACCCAGCTGCATCACCCACAGTCCCACCCCTGAGCTCGAACATGGTCAGGAGAGTCCCAAATGAGATCACCTTTGCAGAAAAAAATGTATTCCCTCAGCCCTGTGTAAAGCCTTATTGAAAATTAGGTACCTGAGGAGGGAATTTTTCCTCCTTTCATCTGTTCTGTGAATTTGTGGTGATTAGAGTGTGTTGATGAACCCCAGAATACTCAGTTTTCCTCTGCAGATGAGCTCAGACACGTCCAGAGTGCTCAGTATAACACCATAAATCCCACAGCATAAATGTTGGGAGAATGATATTTATGTGCTTGTAATTCATTAATATTTTTTATCTTCTGGCCAGCTAGTAGACAATTTCATGTTCAATAATTGTAACTGACAAGCTGTGGAAAGTAGACAGATGAATGAGTTTATTTTTAACCCTGCACTGTGATTATCCATTCAGTGGTGCCGTTACCTCTTTGTTACCTGTTTGTTACAGACCCTGGAGGATACACTCACCTTGATTTTCAGACATCCTGCACTGGAGAGCTGGTTCCTGGAGTTGGAGCTGCGCTCTATTCCTCAGCCTGGTCTGAACCCTGTCACTGTGAAGCTCCTGTCAGCTCACCTCAATTCTGGGGAGCTCCAGCTGCTGAAAACAGGCGCCCCCGTCCTGCAGAGCATCACAAGGGATCACAGACACATCTTGTCCAAGTATTTCAAAGCCATCACCAAAAGTGTCCTGGAAGAGCTGCTGACTGTGGGGAAGGACAGAAGCCAGGTCTATCCCAGGAACTCTCACCAGCTGCAGGCTCTGGAGGAGCTGCACATGTACATAACAGCAGCTCAGCTGAAGGAGATCATTTTAACCATGCTGCAACTTCTTGAGATGGGCTTGACTTCTCAGAAATCTGAAAAATCCCCTAAAATAGGGAAGCAGTTAAGCTTCTATGGACAAATTTTGGTACAGCTCTTTACAGACAGTCCTTGTGTTTGGTGTCGAGGTGCAGGCTCACTGTCTTGCCCAGTGCTCACACACCTCCCTGACCATTGTGGCCATGCTGATCCAGCACTCCAGGACTCACCTGCTGCAGTTGGAGCTCTGGAGTCTGAGCAGTGCCACTGGGAAGTACCTGAGGAAACACATGGAGAGCTTTCTTCCACTGGTTCATGTGCATTTGCAGTGCAGAGACCTGTATGGTTTCAGCCGACCTTCCGCAGGTAAAGGCACGCTGAGCCCTGCCTGATGCAGGAGGCCATTCCCTGTTCAGGATCTGCTGGCCTTAAGGGCCACAGATAAAGGTGATAAGGCCTAGATGTCTGACCTCTAGTGACTGTCTTGGAAGTACCTCTGCAGCACTAAAGGTGAAGAGCTGTTCTGAGGCTTGCCTGTTAGACTGAAGCCAAGTGCTCTTACAGTTACTGCTGCCCAGATTTCTCTTTTGAAGCCCTTATTTAGTGTTTAGTGAATGTAGAAATCTGCCATTGTGCTTCTCCTGGTTTAGGAGAGGTAAAACCTTTTGCTCAGGCACGAATAGAAGAGCGTATGGAGCGTGGAATGCCACAGCCAGATGGAAACTGAGCTTTCACTTTTGCAGAGTCCAAAAATTTTTTTTCTAAAACATCCAGCTGTGGGCTGGCTACAGTAATGCTGTCCTAAGATGGCTGTCCAGAACTTTCTAAACCTACAGCAGCATTACAGCTATGGACAAGTGTGTTAAATTCTCTACCAGCAAATGATGAGTTAGGATTCAACTGGCTAGAACATTTAAATAAAAAAATTTACTCCCTGGGAGCCTGAAATTTTCTACTGCACCAGACATACAGTGTTTTTTCTTCTTTTTTATATGTGCCTCGTCCACAAGGCACAAGGCGGCAGCACTGCCATTGCCGGCTCGGGGCTGGCTGCAGTACCGCGCTGTATCCACAAGGCGGCAGCACTGCGCCGAGCTCAGCCCGGGGCTGCGGCGCTTTGGGGACAGAGAGAAGCGAAGGCAAAAAGCAACGAGTCCCATCCCTTCAAAAAATCCTCCTAAATGACTGCCCCCAAAACACCCCGACCAAAACTAAAAGAACCCCTGTCTCTAAGCAAATAATAAAAAAATCCCCTTTAAATAAAAATCTATTAATATTTAATTTATATTCATATTTATAATCTATACACATTTTATATTTTCAATTAAGGTTGCATTATAACATATATACAATATTATTTTTGTTATTTATTGTACACATAATATTTATATTGTTAAAATTCATTTCTATTTTATGCATATATATATCTTTATATATTATATATGTGTATGTTTCCAATTTTATTTAAAAGCTCCACCTTTAACCAAATACAAACAAAAAACCCCTTTATTTTAAACTATAATTAAATGTTTCTATTTATATTTTTCATATTTATATCTGTAATTAATGTATCTATATTATGAATATATTATAAGTATATATTATTATTATTTATATCCTACATATATATTTATGTATTTACTTACATATATTCATATATGCACAAATACTTCTAATTTTATGTCTTTATATACTTATTGTATATCTCTGGATTTATTTTGCTTATATTAATTATAAAAAAACCTGCCTTTACCAAATTCGTTCAGCTGAACGAATGGCATGACCTGTGCCCACTGCCTGGGATTCACCCAACCGAAATCAAGAGCAAATGCTGGTAGGGCTTTAAGAACTGGAAATAACTTGGAAACAAAATAATTCACCTTTTTCTTCTGGTTCTTTTTTTTTCTTTCAGGTGCTGGACTTGCCTCTGTGGATGTGTGCTGAGCTCTCACTGCAGGGGACTGTCAGGCCTGACTGGCTGTGAGTTTGTGTTCTTCTCACTGTGGAATCAGAAATTATCATTAATTAGACCACAGAAATCTTTTCTGAAGCCTTTCCCCTTTCCTGCCCTTTGCTGGTAAGTCTTCTCTTTCTGCCTTTAACTTTACAGCTGTTCCCTGACATGATTTCCCCTGCCTCACTTCCATACAGCTCCTAGCTGGGCAAAACTGGGATAACTTAGAGGGGACAGAGGTGAGACTTTTAACTGGATTTTTCTAAAATTTCTAATGATACTGAAATTATTTCCAATTGCCAGTGAGAAGAACACGAACTCGCAGCCATTCAGACCTGACAGTCACTGAGGGAAATCTGACACAGTATTAATAAGTAACCTTTCCTGGGAGCAATCACTCATAGACATCCAACACAAGTTTCCCAAACCACCAATGCCCATCTAAAGCCCACCTAGAGGTCCCTTGTATAGGGATGCCATTTTAGCATCACCAGCTAAGCCACTTGAACCAGACATATTCCAGCCAAACTAATTCCCTCACACCAATATCCTGCTCTCCACTTTACAGCTAGGACCCTATTTTTGAAGGAAATTCCTCTAAATGTTTGTAATAAACTAAAAAAAAAAAAAAAAAAAAGAAGCTCACAGAAGGAAGGTTCTAGGTTTGCTCATTGGTCACTTCTATTTCCATTTCCACCTTCTATTCCAGCCCAGTATTTTCCCTCCATCCTTCTAGGAAAGTTTTTCTTTTCTGTTTTTGGCTGATCACCAGGTTTATGGCTGAAGGTTAATGGAATCATATCGAGGAAACTCACCACCCTGTTACAGGAATCCCAAGGGATTTCCAGACAGATGTTCCCCCTTCTCAGTGCCAAAATTTCCTAGTTTGAAAGCAAATCAGTGGGAGATTCCAAGTCAGAACTACAGTTTAATAGGAAAATTAAAATGGAGGCAATAATAAAGAAACACTAGCTTCAAATGACAAAGTCAGAATACAACCTGACACTCTGTTGGTCAGGGTGGTAGTAGCAGCCACTGAAATGGTGGCTGTAGTCCCATTGGAGCGATGGATGTGTTTCTGCAGAAGCAGTGATGCTGTAGTTAGGTCTGGCCCTTCTCTGCAGGTCCAGTGATGGTTATGGAGGTCTTCTCCTCTGGGAATCCAGAGGGTAGTGCTACTGATGGTGTTCTAAACCTCAGCTTCTGTCCAGGTAGGAATGCTTGGTTCCTCCCCCTGGGCAGAACATCACCATGGGGTGATGTAATTTTATTGTTGTGCAGGGAGCCCTTGATGGCCCATTAACAAGGAGATGGGCTCCCAAGGGCATTATCAGGGATGAGTGTGGAGAGGGTAAAGAACACTGCCCCTCCTATCTTAACAGCTTATGAAGATAGGATGTAATAGAATACCTACTTCTGGTTACATCTTATATTGTAGCCTAAGACACAAAGGATGTGCAGCTGAGAAGAGTGATGAAATATTGCATTTTGGGCTTTATATCAGGGAATCCCTTAGGTACACAGCTAATTTTAAGGACATGCTCAACTCCTTCCCCTGAGCAGGTTTTCTTTCCCCAGCCAGAATGGAGGCAAACACTGTCTTTTATTTCCAAGGTACTCATCTGGAATTTTTCATGAGCCTTGAACTCAATAAAAGTACTAATTTCTTACCAGAAAAGAAGTTTTTTTGGGTAATAAAACATGACTCCACCTAGGAGGATGCAAGACATCCTTTGATTTGTGTTCCTTGAGTCATCCTTGAAGAGGAGTGGTGGAAGGGGACAGAATAACTTTATACAGATGCTGGCAATAAATTATTAAAACCTTTATGAATACAGCATATTATCTGTCCATGTGCCTTCAGGTATTTTCTGTTCCCTTTTTGCTTTTAAAGTAATTAATCTTGCAACTGCTCATCATTTTCAGAGCCAGTCTTACAACTCTGGAGAATGTGTGATAATTAGAAAAACTGGAGTGAGTGGAAAAGGAGCTGAGGATCCACTCTTACCACCAATGGGGGCTTGCAGGATGGGACCGTCCTCAGTGGGATATTTTCTGGGGTATTCTATTGGAAATTGCAAGTACCCATACTGGGACTCTCATCCCTTTCTCGGAGAGCTGCTCCTGGCTGTTAGAAAATGCATTTTCCATGTCAGTCTGTTCTTCCTTATATGAATCCCATTACTCTCAGCTCTCTCATTTATGCCACCCCTGAATCACTTATTTCTTGCTTGCAGCCTAGTCTGCTTCCTAAGTGCCAAACAGAAAACTGTGCTGCTTTTTTTTTCTTGTCAAAATACTCTAAAAATCAAAACCTTCATTTCCTTCTAGGCTTGATAGCAGTGTTTCACTTCACATGAAATCATTTGGGCCCCTATAAATCATAAAAAGAGTTCAGTTCTTCATAACCTTCCCACTTATATGTCTCCCAGTAGGAAACATGGACCAGGATGCTGCCTTAGAGGCCTGTCCAGGGAGATCACAGACAGAGGCTGGAGTTGGGGGAATGCTTTTCTGCATCTGTCTGCCCACATCAGGACAATCCTGTATGAGTAATGAAAAAGAGAAGGGTTCTTCATTTTTTTTTCTGTTCTGAGTGAATGTTCTGCACTATCAGCTTGAGCTGTTCCCAGCATCACCTTAGTGGTTACTTAAGTGCTTCACACGTGGCTGAGCAGCTCTATCAGGACACCACAGAGCCCTGAGCCCTGTCAAGATACCTGCTTTGTTGCTATGGCAGGGGAGAAGTGGTTCAAGTTTAAGCAGTGGTGCATGGATTTTAAGGACCCTCAGACTGTCTCAGCTTGAGGTTGAAGGTATCCTGTGGGTTTGCAGGGGCAGGATGGTGCAGCCAATGACATCTCCAGTAAAAAGGGCTTCACCAGTTGCTCCAGCAATCTCTCCACCCAGGTTCTGCAGGACTTTTGCCTGGGAAAAATAATTTGGCTTGAATTTGTAAATAGTCTGGAATCCTGATTTTGGCAAATTTATCTTTTCTGAGAAAGTTTCTCCTGGCTTCATTACAGCTTCTGGAAGCTGGGTTGCTCCAAATGCTGTCATGGGGAGTTGCAAAGTCTCCTCTGAGCAGTGTGGAAGGAGAGCCCTGTGGCTTGGATGGGGCTTCTCACCACAGGGAGGTTGGAGCCAAATCACTTGGAGAGCTCAGAAGATCTGCTCAGCTGGAAGGTGCTACAGATCCAACCTGATGAGTGATACACAGGGTAATTATATCCAGCTCCAAAAGGAAACTCAGAATGGGATGATGTGGAGCTGACAAGAAGGCCACTGGCCCCGGGCTGTGCCAGCTCTGGGGTGGCAGCAGGGCCAGGGCAGTGCCCTTGTCCCTTGTGCTGGCACTGCTGGGGCAGCTCTGAGAGCCCTGGAGGGGCTGGAGCATGTCCAGGGAAGGGAACAGAGCTGGGAAGGGGCTGGAGAATTCCTGACGGAAATGGGAAGGGAATGGAGAATTCCTGAGAAGCTGGGAAGGGGCTGGAGAATCCCTGAGGGAAATGGGAAGGGGCTGGAGAATTCCTGAGGGAAATGGGAAGGGACTGGAGAATTCCTGAGGAGCTGGGAAGGCTCAGCCTGGAGAAAAGGAGGCTCAGGGACCTTGTGGCTCTGCACAACTCCCTGCCAGGAGGGGACACCGGGGGATTTGGGATTTGGGAACAGGGACAGGAGGAGAGGGAATGGCCTTAGGCTGGGCCAGGGGAGGCTCAGGGTGGATATTGGGAAAATTAGGAACAGAGTTGTCCATCCCTGGCACAGACTGCCCAGGGCAGTGATCTGCATCCCTGGAGAGATTTAAAAGCAGATGTGGCACTTGGGGACATGGCTTTGTGGTGATCCTGGCAGTACTGGGGTAGAAGTCAGACTCAATGGTCTTGGAGTGGTTTTGAGACCTAAATGAGTCTGTTGTTCTATGGTTTGTGACAGGAGCACATCCTGGAGAAACCCCTGGCAATTGGGATGTGATTCCACAGTTCTTTAGGAAAAGGACTTGCTGCATGGAGAGGTCTCTGGGAGGGAGCAGAGGTGGTGTTGGTGGCAGTGCCTGCACAGCAGCAGGGTGGTGGCAGCCAGGAGATGGAGCCCACATTCAAGAAGCCACAGATTCCAACCTCCTGCAATGGTCAGGGACAACTTCTACTGTTCCAGGTGCTCCAAGCCCCATCCAACCTGGCCCTGGCCACTGCCAGGGATCCAGGGGCAGCCACAGCAAATCTGGGCACCCTGTGTCAGGGCCTTACAGCCTCGCAGGGAGGAATTCCTTCCCAAAATCCCATGCCCTCTGGCAGTGGGAAGCCATTCTCCCTTGTCCTGTTCCTCCATCCCTTGTCCAAAACCCCTCACCAACTTTCCTGTAAACCCCGTTTTAGGCATTCAGTCTGATCTCACCTCTAGCAGTCCATTTTGAATGCAGCCATTCAGCATGGTGTAAGGGGTGCTCTGGTGAGGGGCAGCAACGGGCATCCCCACATTAGGGGGTTTGCAGGATGGCTCATTCCTCCTCTCCATCTTCTCAAGGGCAAAGAGCCACTGATGACCTTTTCTTGTTGGTCTAAACACCCCTGACTGTCACATGCATGCAACGACCCAAATGCAGCCCCCCGTGCACAGGTCATGGGTGGGCTCAGCTCACACATCTGGCCTGAGCAAAGGGACACGTGCAGCTCTTGAGACAAAATAGAGAGTCTATGCTGTGTGGTCACATCTCCCACTTGTGACAAGAGGGCTGGCTCTGGGACAGACCTTGTCACAAAATCAGTGGAAAAAAGAGGAACAGCACCATTCCTCAGAGTCCAAATGTGGTTTGCAGCCTCAGCCTGCAGAGTCTGTGGTCCAGCATGGCTGGAATGTTCCTTGTTGCTGTCACCTCCATAAAATACACCAGGATTGCATTTGCCTGATTTTTCTCTGCCTCTGCTTTGTTTGCAGAAGCACAGTCTGGCTGTGGCTCTCACACAAACTAATTTTTCCTCCTCCTCCTTGAGAGGAATGAGGGATTTGTCTTTATAAACAAGTTGTGGGTCTGCTGGTAAATAAGACTAGTAATGAGAGATAAAAGAAACAATGGGAAGGATTTTACTGATTGATGAATAGAAAAAAAAAAAGATATTTGCCTTTACAAACAAACTGTAGGTTTGCTGATAAATGAAATTGGATATTGAAAGATGAAAGAAACAATAGGGAAAAACCATGAATTCTATAAGAATTAAAAATTAAAAGGGATGGTTATACATTAGAGGGGAATCTGAGGTATCAGAGGGTTTAGGAAGGTTTGGGAAGTTTGTACCTCTCAAGTATCTCAGTCCATGGGGAAAGAGAGAGGGAAATGTAAAGGCTGCAAAAATAGTATAAAAGGGAGGCTGCAGCCTCCAAAAATTAGAGAGATCCCAGGGGAATGCGCCATGGCCTCTCCCTTTATTAGAATAAAGTAAAAGGACTCCTCTGTCTCCTTTTTAGACTTAAACCTCTGATGTTTGTGGCTTAATTTTCTTGACATCTTGAAAGGCTGATTCGCTCAACCCCCAGACAAGGTGATGTGTCCCTCTCCTGTGACAAGCACACAGAAAAAATTTTTGAGCTGCCATATCCTTTTTTCCTGGCTCAACAAGACACCCCAAAATATGGAAACAGAAGATCATCCCTGACCTTTAGATCACCCTTCCTGAGGAAGGCTGTAGATATCTCGTGCCGTGGCTAGAAACTCAGCTGCCTTGTCTCAGCATCTCAAAGCAGTTGGTCCTTCAGCCACGGAAGCAATGAAAGGGTGACCTCTCCTACAAGTGTGAGACCATGCTTGAGATGAAGCCATCTTTGTTTTATCATCCATAACACGCTCATGCCTTCCTCTAGAGAGCACTTTTTCTTGGCTGTTAGTTCTTCCTCATGATGCCAAGTGACCAAAGACAAGGAAAATCCTTTCCAGAACCCAAGAGCCTGACTTGGGCTTCTGGCCTGATCACTAATATCCCATTAAGAAAAAGGATTCAGCAGTTGTTATTTTATGTTTTCACAATAAGACAGTATTTTCTTGGTCTGGGACATCTGCCCAGTGCTATCAGATGCACTGCAGCAGAGCAGCAGGACCAGGATCCAGGACCCAAACTCCTCAACCCCCATTCCAGCTGTAACTATGATAGGCATCAGTGAAGTTTTTCAAGTCAGATCATCCACACCTCTTGCTCAGCTTCCCAAAGAGCTTCTGTCTTCACTGTGAGGATGTTCTGTGCAGGAAGGTGGGAAAGATGGGCTTATCCCCAGCATATGAAACCCTGGTACACCAGCTCCAGTACAAAACATCCAGAGATTCCTGCTTCCCACAGCTCCGGGCAGGGAGGATTGCCTCAGCACATCCCGCCTGCCCGTGAGGCCCCCTGTTCATAATGTCCCTTTATAAGGCTTCACAAAGGCCTTCTTGGTTCATCTGCAGGCTGCTCCAAAAGGTTGCCAAGGCTGTCGTTTTAAACAATAAGGGGCCTGTGTTTGTAAGGCGGCTGCAGTCATAAATGCTTGTTTTTGTGACCTGCAAATGAAAATAGCTCCTTCTTTCCCAGCAGATCTTCTGCTGTGTCTTCAAGTCACCTCTCTGAGGGCTGGAGCAGTGTGGTGGCCGTAGGGCTGCTGAGGGGAGCAAGCTCTCTCTCTTTGCTGAGTCCTAGCTTTTTCTTGCTTGTGCAGTCCAAGAGGCTCAAAGAACATTTGGCATTACCTGGAAATGCTCTTCATGATGTAATTTTGCCAAGTGATTCAGCAAGCTGGATGGAAATCCTGCTGGACTCCTTGGGATGTGGGTCTTCCCTAACCATGCCACCAAACCAGACTCTTAGTGCCAGGAGACATCCCAGTGAAAGGATCTTGGAGGGTGCTTGAATACATGTCCCAGCTGATGCCAGAGCTGCACAGGCATGTGGCAAACTGCATTACTGCTCCGAAAATCATTAATTCACCGAGCTGTGGAAAATCGGTGCCACCAAAAGAATTTAGGGTGTCCAAGGTTCTGCAGTACAGGGAGGTGTCAAAAGGGCCTTGCAAGGAATATATTTACTGTGCAAATGAATTTTAATTATGTAAAATAAATGACATATTAACTAAGAAATTCTTTCCTGTGAGGGTGGTGAGGCCCTGGCACAGGGTGCCCAGAGAAATTGTGGCTGTCCTTGGATCCCTGGCAGTGTCCAAGGCCAGGCTGGATGGGGCTTGGAGCACCCTAGGACAGTGGAAGGTGTCCCTGCCCATGGCAGGGGAATTGGAACTGGATAACTTTTAAATTCCCTTCCAACACAAACCATTCTGTGATGCTATGATTTCTTGGGCTAAGCCTCCCAGAGGCCAGAAGAAAAAAGGTCCTATGAAAGTCACATTTCTCCTTCCAACTTGAGCAGTTGTGTGTGTCGCAAATTTGGAAAGCTCAGCATTATTTCATTTTTTAAGCACAAAGATACTTTTAGGGTGGAACAGGAGGGGACTAGGTGTTGAACTAGATTTAAAAAACCTCACATCACAGTCAGGCCAGTTTAAGAGCATAGAGAGCCAGGCCTGTCCAGTCTCAGATTCTTCTCTAACCTCAGCCTGTTCAGACACTTCCTTCCACCCCAAATCACTGTCCTGTTTTGAAGGCAGTTGTTAAGAAAAATATTAAAAACCTTCACAGAGGCAGATAGCTGAGAACAGAGCTCAAAGCACCAGGTATGTGTCCCTTGGAAGTGAAGGTCTACATGTGTCCACCAAGTAGGTGGTCTGGGCAGGAGCAGGCAGAAAAATGAAGGCTATACAACTCCATCGAGGAGCTGAAGGGCATGGGAACAGTTTGTGTGACTCAACATGGTGTCAAGGCTAAGATAATGCCTGATGAGTGCAAACTATCTCAGGCATCCTCAAGATGGAGGGAGGAGAACACAGAGCAGTCCAGGCAGAGAATAAGCAGCTCATGCACAGAAAGCATACTCTGGCTTCCCAGACTTCCAGGAATCCTAATAAACCCCACAGCCTGAGATGTGGTGACAGAGAAATGGGCCTAAATACTCAAAAAAAATTTAAAGAAAAGAGTTACAAGATAGTTGATATAGAACAAAACCCCATCAAAGGTTATATAGGTGGATAATTCCTCAGGACAAACTTGGTCCTTTATTGTGCTGCTTCTCAGGATCCAGATGAGCTCTTCTGTTTCCCCAGACATTCCTACATGGCCAGTGCATCAATTCCATATTTTCAGCTCTCCAGATTGCAGATGGGCTTAGAAAGCTAGGAATATTTGAGAGAACTTGTCAAGAGCTGGTTGTATACAAATAAATTTTTAAGTGGTCCTGTAAAGTCTTCGACTATCTTGGCAGTGGAAGGATGACAGAGAGGACAGAGGAGAGACAGACTTCCTACAGATGCACAGTGAAGACACAAGGTGCAATTTGGAAAAAGGAATCCAACTGGATATAAGGAAGGAAAAATGCACCATGAGGGTAACTGAAGAGATGAAAAGGAACACGTATTTTAAGAATCTGTGTAATGAGGTGAAACCAGTGATCGGTGGTTTCAAGGCAGGCATATGAAGGTTTGACCAACTTTCATCAACACCCTGTCTTGAATTGTTATTTGTACTGCATAGGTAGAAGTGTTGGGATAATGTTTGGACTCAATGATCTTAGAGCTCTTTTCCAACCTAAGTGATTCCATGATTCTGAACCTGACCATATTATAACATCTCTGATCTCCGGAAAAAAGCCTGACCAAGAAGCTTTGCAGCTTTTTGAAGCATCCTAAAGCTGGAGCAACTCTCTATGTTCATTTGCTAAATTAACAACATCTCTAGATGATTTCCTCCCAGCTTGGAGAGGACTTTCCCTTCAGAACCTCTCTTCCATGCTGCCTTTGCCCCGTGGTCCATTAGAGGCCATTCCAGAGGACCACAACCTCTGGTGCATGGGGAAATGTAGAGACAACAGTCCCCCAGCCCTGACAGATTAATCATGCTGAGGGAATCCCAGCTCTGCAGTCAGAATGGTTTTCCTGGGACAAGGGAAGAGTTTCACCCTTGGACTTTGAGGGAACAGTACTGAGGCTGCTCAGACATGGAAAAGGCATTGCCTGGAGCTAGAAAATGTACAGCTATCTGCATTGACTTTCTGCCAGACCATGAACTCGTAGTGGATTTGTGATCAACAAAGAAAACCAAAACTAAGTTTACCTGCTAAAGCCTGGGAGAGTGGAGAACTCCACTCTGAGGGCAGAGAGATCTGGTGATGTAAAATTCATGAGCACATATTGCTGCACACTCCTCTGACCAACACCTCTCAATCCAGTATGTGTTTTCCCTGTCTTGCTCCCTGAAGAGCAATATCATCTATTAATGATCCTAAATGGCTGAACACCTGCTTGTCTCCTAGTGAATGACAAACAAAACCAGATGACCCATGAATGAAAAATAAGGTAGTGACATGCTCTGAGCAACATTGTTTGATAATAAAGAGATACTGTCATGGCAGGATCGTCCTACAATTAAAAAAATCGGTGTGTGGACTTGGCTTGCAGACTCGGCTCTTGAGCAACCCTGATATGGACTTAAATAAATCACTGCAAGAAATCATCAGGGCTGAGAATAGACCAGGATCCACAATGGCTGTGTGGTGAGTGAGCATTGTTCCCACCATGTGGTCATTAGCTTGGTGTGTTGAGTTTAGTGGCCTCCCTAGACTAGGCAAGCTACTTTGGCAAAGCTGTTGAGAGTAATTGCCTCCTTCCCCGGTAATATCAGGAGGATTTGGGGATGGAGACCAAACCCCTCCCTCTATATGAAGGGAATGGTAGGAAGGCTTGGTGTGAGATGAACTGCTTGGACAGAGAATTGTTCTGCTGGCAAGTCCTCCAGGGCTTAATTCATATATACTGTAAACACATTTACATTGGGAATATTCCCTCCTGACTCATAGCAAGGGGTGACCAGGTTTTGACATGGAGAAAAGCCTCTGGCTTGCTGAGCTCAGATTGCATCAATCCATAACCATTTCTCTTGAACTGATTTGGCACAGAGAACTCAAAAAGAAATTGGAAAAATTTGTCTTCAGATTATGCTGAATCCATAATTTTACTCCATTACTTTGTTAATTGCAGTACCTGAAGATTGTGGAAGAAAAAGGAGAATCAGTGGATTTACATTCCAGTCCTACTTGCAGGACTTTCTTTTCTCCAGGGTTATTGAGATAGGAATATTTTTCTTAGGATTCAAGACATGCCTTTGATGCATAGTCAGCAGGAGAGGGACTAGGGTGATATGATTCCTGGGCCTAAACTTTGAGCCACCTCAGACCCAAGCGGGGAGGTCATAGCTGATCATAGTGACCCAAAAAGTGCAGCTTGCCTTATCAGCCCCATGGTAAGGATGTCCTCTTCAAAGTGGTATGGCCAGCTTGTCCTTTATGGTTGTAACTTCACATGTTGCTACAAGACCAGATAATATTATTATTAATCATTGAATGGTTGGAAAGGACCTTAAAGACTATCTCATTCCAACCTGTGCCATGGGCAGAGACACCTTCCACCAGACCAGGGTGCTCCAAGCCCAATCCAGCCTGGCCTGGGACACTTCCAGGGATGGGGCACTCACAGCCTCTCCGGGCAGCCTGTGTCAGGCCTTGCCAACCTCACAGGGAAGAATTTCTTTCCAACATCCCATCTAACCCTGCCCTTTGCCAGTATGAAGCCATTCTCTTGTCCAAAGTCCCTCTCCAGCTCTCTTGGAGCCACTTCAGGCACTAGAATGGATGGTAAGGTCTCCTTGAAGCCTTCTCTTCACTAAGTTGAAACCCCCAGCTCTCAGCCTGCTAATAATTACTAAGTTATTACAGTTACTTACGATAACTAGTAAGGGAGGTCAGGCTGTTCTCACAGAGATAAATGCCTTCTTCCATAGTAAGTATTCTCACCCAAGGAACCTTACAACCACTTCTTTTCAAGATGACAGTCTCCTCCACCCAACTCACTAATGGGAAAGGTCTTTTTTAACCCTCTGAAAATCTCAGCCCCTGACTCACAAATTGTTCTTTGCAGCTGTGTCCTAAATCTGGGCTCATCAAGTCCTAACAGTCAGTGCAGCCCAGCTGGGAGACAGGATAAATATCCCATCATTTCTATCACATTTCCTAGCTCCCACAGTTGAGACTGGGCTATTAGGAGATGCTGTTCAGAGAGAGGAAGCATGTGGAAAAATTGCTTAGGGAGATACAGGGAATAACAAGGAGGAAATAGCAGCACAAGGTCCTGCTGGCATTGCCAGCCTGAACATAGGCACAGATAACAGCCCTATGCATGCTGGGGATAAATCCCATCTGTGGCTGCCTGGATGTGAGACTGGATGTAGAACATGGATGTAAGGACAGCAGCCAGGAATTGCATCCTTTTAGCTGTGCTAGGACATTGGACTAAACACAATGTACAAGAACATTTCCAGTGAGATGCTATAGGAGGTTTCTCAGCGTGTACCAGGAATGGTGTGATCAGCAGGAGCAGGGAGGTCACTCTTCCCCTGTACTCAGCACTGGTGAGGCCAAACCTTGAGTGCTGTGTCCAGCTCTGGGCCTCTCAGTTTAGGAAGGATGTTGAGATGCTTGAATGTGTCCAGAAAGGAGCAACAAGGCTGGTGAAGGCCCTTCAGGGGAGACCTCACTACTCTCTGCAACGGCCCGAAAAGAAGTTGTAGCCTGGTGGGGGTAGGTCTCTTCTCCCAGGTGACCAGTGACAGGATGAGAGGTCACAGCCTCAAGCTGTGCCAGGGGAAGTTTAGGCTAGATATTAGATGATAATAATTCTCCACAGAAAGAGTGGTTTGACATTGGAATGGACTGCCCCAAGGTAGGAGTGGAGTCACCATCACTGGAGGTGTTTAGAAAAAAACTTGATGAGGCACATTTAGTGCCATGGTTTAGCTGATAAAGTAAGGTTAGGTCACAGGTTGGACTGGATAATCTCAAAGGTTTATTCCAACTTAGTTTATTCTGTAATTCTATGATAATACTTGATATCTTCCCTGGCAGTGTCCAAGACCAGGTTGGAAGGCGCTTGGAGCAACCTAGGACAGTGGAAGGTGTTCCTGCCCATGGCAGTGGGGTGGAATGAGATGGTCCCTTCCAACTCAAACCATTCTGTGATTGCCTGATTATTCTACGATTCTGGAGGTCAAGAATGCCAAGGCTGGTGTAGGAGCTGGAGATCTGGAGAATGATGGATCACCAGCACTTGCAGAGAGTCAGGGCTGGGAGTAACATATTAAGAAGATCTCCAATAAAAATAATTCTAAAAACCCCAAATGCCAAGTCTTGGATTAATTATCTATTATAATTCCAAGTTTTGTATTAATCCTGCCTTGAACTTCCAAAATTCCTGACTCCAGGTTAGGAGAGAGTTAAGAGAAAGCTCTGAGCTCTCTGATTGCATGGGATGCTCCCAAGGATGAGCTGAAATCTCCCTGAAAGGCATCCTTTTAACCAGACTCAAAACAGAATGTCTCTCATCATTAAAGTCAATTCTTCCAGGATGGCAAGGAGGGGCATTTTCATGGCTGATTAGCTCTGCAGAGCTCAGGCCAATTCAGCTGTTATGGGCAGATATATTGTGCTCCTGTCTTGCAGTAGCCAGCCTGCGTGCTGGAGTGGGGAATCGCTCGGAGCACAACACACTGCACCAAAAATCCTACATTGGGGACTGCAGAATGACAAAGCTGCAAAGCCAGATCTCAAAGCCTGTGTCTTGACAGTTTTATATGTCAGATCATAGAGTCATACAGTCACAGGACAGTTTGGGTTAGAAGGAATTTAAAACTCATTGAGTTCCAACCCCCTGCCATGGGCAGGGACACTCTCCAGTGTCCCAGGCTGCTCCAGGCCCTGTCTTGCCTGGCCTTGGACACTTCCAGGGATGGGGCAGCCACAGCTTCTTTGGGCACGCTGTGCCAGGGCCTCCCCACCCTCACAGGAAAGAATCTGTCTGCATTCAACTAGAGCTGAGCCAAGAGCTGAGACGGCTGAATGCTGGCAGTGGGGCAGGGAAGTGAGGCCCTCGGATGCAGAAACAAGATACTCAAATCCTCTGCTCTGGAAACACAAGTCTGATTTCACTAAGCTTTCCTTTTCATTTTCTTCTTCTCTTCTGACTATGCCAGAAAGAAACCAAATCCCTTACAATGAATTTTTACCTTACCTCCCTATAGCACTTCCCATTCAGAAGCAGCTGAGTGCATTTTGGGAAAGCCAAGCAGCCAGCAGCCAGCAGCTGTGAGGCTGTGGATATAGTGAGAGTTGATGCCCTCTCAAGGGCGTTTCCTAGTGGAAAAGGCTTTGTTCCCAGTAGTACATGCACTTGATTTAAATGTCGCACGAATATCCTGCAAAGACAAACTGCTGGAACTTGTCTGTGCCTGGGGTCAGCTGGGGAAGGGAAAGTGCCAGGCAGAGAGGGGACGGTCTCTTGAGTGCAAAATGGGGGATTTCTGGATACTTGAGGGGCTCTAGCCTGGCTTTTGCAAGCTGGAAAGCAAAGAAGGTTGCTAGGGCTGTAGGCAGCTGGTGCTAGCTGGAGTGGACTGCAGTGTACTCCTGCTGGCACCAGGAAACTGGGATATATCAGCGATTATCAGGAGGAGATGGGAAAGTACAGGGCTTTATCCTTTGTCTGCAAGATCTCTGTCATCTGAGAGTTGGATGCCAAAAGTAGATTTATAAGATAAGTCATGGGACTGTGATGCATTGTGCCAAGGGCAAGTGAGCTGCAGCCTTCATAAAATCATGGAATGATTTGGGTTGGAAAGGACCTTAAAGACCATCCAGTTCTGATGCTGAGCCATGGGCAGGGACACCTTCCAGTAGAACAGGTTGCTCCAAGCCCTGTCCAGACCGACCTTGGGCAATCCCAGGGATGGGGCAGCCACAATTTCTCTAAACAACCTGTGCCAGGGTAAAGAACTTCTTCCTAATATTTAACCTGGGAAAGTTACTTGTGGGTTTGATCCAGGCATTTGGTGCAGAAACTAGTGATGCCAGTGGGATGGACAAGTCCTCTGCATAATTACAGAAGATGTGAGGGACAGAGAAGATGTCTGGGAGCATCTGTGAATTCGGGGTGCTGACAGAGCTTGGGGATGCTCTCTGTGAATTTGCTCACATGTAACTTGGTTTAACTCAGCAGTGAAAAAGCTGGAAAGCAGAGGACTTGACAGGCCATTTTCTATCCCTTTGTAGATTCTTAGTTTTGATTCTGTCACCCTGTAGCGGAGACAGGTCAAAGTGAGGGTAATCCGAACTGTCTGCAGCTATCCCAACTTGGTGGCCTGTGTACAATGGCTTGGGCAGCATACACACAGGTCAGAGCACCCCAGGTGCTCTCAGGGGTGAGGTTCTCAAGACTCACATATTAGAAACAGGTCCTCTGATTTGCAGACCTACTGAGGAGCACCATTGGCACTGTGAAGAGAATTTCCAGTTAATATCTTGAGCTTTCCCAACAAAGTTTTGCATGGCCCCATTCCTTGAAGTGTTCAAGGATAGGCTGGATGGGACTCTGAGTAACCTGATCTACTGAGTGGTATCCCTGCCCATGAGAGGGGGTTGAACCATATGTTCTTTAAATCCCTACCAACCCAAACCATCCTGTGATTCTATGATTATAAGTGGTTGTCACTTCTGTACCTGGTCATCTCCACTGACTCTGGTTTAGTGGTTTCTCCACCCATCTAATGATGGTTTCCCTCTGGAGACAAGAGGTGGCCAATGATCCATGAAACCCCATGGCTTCACCTCATGTGAAGTGTCCACCACTGTCTCCTAAGTGGAGTTTGAGCTCATGTAACAGATCTCAGTCTTGGATAGCAAAGGCTAAAACAAGTTAATTATCTCAATGTCTACAAAGAGAGTGTATTTCCCTGAGAGTGCCTTGCTCTTGAGTCACCCTCATCCACCCTCCTGCCTTGCCTCTTTATCAGCCATCAGCACTTCCTAGGTAGAGAGGTGATTTGTATAGGATCACCTCCCACAAGGCAAATCCTCTAAAAACAGGCAGCCGAGCATTTAATCACCTTCACAGCAATTTTCATCCAAACACAAGAACCTGTCACCCCCTCTAAGCCTTTTTAATCCTTTTCCTCTAATATGAGATAGCAGGCTGAGGAAAGTAACACCTGCAGTCCCAGTTCTTGGATGAGATGGTCCTCAGAAGTTTCTGCAACTTTTCTAGCCATCAGCCAGGCGTTTGTCACACTCTAACTAGGACTGGGCAGAAGAAAGTGAAGATATTTTCATACCAGGAAAAAGAATATAGAAATGAGAATTATATATTAACATCCCTCACAAAACAGCTTTAGAAGAAATTAAGGGCCCTGAGTAACCTGATCTAGTGAGTGGCATCCCTGCCCAGGGCAGGGGTTTGAAACTAGGTGATCTTAAAGGCCCATTCCATGATTTTATGAAATAACCCTTCTCCAGGGCAGGGGACTCCCTAAAATGCTTTCAGAAAACACAGATCACAGCATGGTACCTGTAGGCAAATTAGGGAGTTTGGACTGTTAAAGCTGTGGCAAATGATGCTGAAAACCAGTTTGCCTCTGGATATTTCCTGTAAAACACTTCCTCTTCACCTTTATTCTGACATTTTTATAAGACAGTGTAAAAATGTTCATATTCAATAATGCTGTTGTGTTTATTTAAGTAACAACAATTGAGCTTGCAGGCATTTCCTGGAGAAAGCCTTCTGGTGAGGAACTTGCATGTTTTAACTGCTCATTAATCCTCCTGTGAACATCCTGGTTTGACACCATGGATATCAAAGCTGCTACACGATCATTGTTGAGACTATAATATGGTCACTTAATGGTAGGTTGTTATTTCTTAGCACTTAATTATGGCAAGGTACTTGTTGTGTGTTATTAAAATTAGTCCTGCATGAAAATTCCCATTCTTTACCCCCTTGTTCCCACTCATAATTCTTCTCATCATAAGGTATTTTCCCCTCTTTCTCCTCATTCTTTGAGTTCTGTGTGCAGGTGAATCACCTCTTTCTTGCTATTTTGCCCCAAAGGTAATCCATTAATTTCTAAGCAAAAGGAGAGTAAAAGAATAATAAAAGTAAAATGGCGCTTATTGTGAAAAAGAGACACTTTACACGGTCACGAGGTTTCTGTGTCAGCCCAAAGGTTGAAAGGTGGTCTAAGGAGTTGGGTTATGTACAGCACCTCTCTGAGAGCATCTTGGTACTCCTCCATTGCTTTTGGGATCATCTTCCCAGCTCATGTCTCAAACACATTGGTCTTGTGACTCCATCCTTTCCTTGCCTCAGTCTGAGCCTGCATCAAGCAAAGCACTGCCTTTGCAGCTGTCACTCCATTCTCCATACAGCTGCAGCCTTTCACATCTCCCAGAATCTGAAATGTTTGCCTTCTTTTTCTTTAAGTTGCTCCTCAGTCTTGCCCGTGCACTGCCCTCCACAGTGCCTGGAAGGTCACCTCTTGCTGAAGTCTGCAAAAATCACAGCTTTTCAGTTCTATGCTGAGCATTCCTCTCACCTTCTTTGCTTGGCTCTTCCATTGGCCAAGTCCTTCCTGCCACTTAGTTCTGAAGTTCCTGCAGAAAACATTTTTTGCTTTGCCTGACATCCTGCACACCAAATCTCTGAACTCAGCTGGAGGCCTTCTGAGGAAAGTCCCACCCTTTGGGACAGAGGCAATGCTATCCACAAAATATCAAGCAATCCTTAGTCCATGCAGCACTTCTGGCCTGGGGCAAGGATGGCCTTTGAGGCTCCAGAAAGGCCAACACCTCTTCCTCATTGCTGGAGCACAGTTCAGCCAAGGAATGCATTTTCTTGGCTCTCCCTGACTGTTCAGGACTTAACCACAAGGACTTCCAGTCTCTGCAGATCCTTAGCAAACGTGTTGGCCATATCAGCAGCTGAGGCTGTTCCTTCAAGGTGGGTATTATTGCATGTGCCTATTTGTATATTTATGTGACAGTACCCAACACAAGCTGACTCACAGATTCCCAGATAAGGCTTCTATCCAATGTTATTTCTAAAACACACAGTCCTGTTGTAAAGATGCCCCTGGGGTGTGTCTCGTTGTGGAAGAGCCCGCTCTGTTTCCAACCTGCATTCTCAAACACAGCAGCAGCCAGTTTTGTGTGCTCAGGGTAGATCCTTTCAGCAGAGTCTGCACAAGACAGTTCCTCTTTTTCTAAGCCAGCATTTCTTGTTCTGGCAGTTGTCTCATCATCTCCCAATAGTTGTGAACCTGCATGTGCAGTTGTGCTGATTTGAGGGTGGTTTTTTCCCAATTCTTTGCCTCCCACCTTTCCTCCTTGTCTGTCTTTTCTCAGACTGGACACTCACACGATCATGCTGAGGAGAGCTCAAAGCAGTGGAAGAAATGTCAAAAAACTTTTCTATATTTATTTAATAGATCACAGCATTTTACATTTAAGCCACATTTATTTAAACTGGGGAAAAAAAAAAAAGTTCTCCAGACCTTTCTGGATTATAATGAAAAATTGTTTCCTCCCAAAGGATTCCACAGCAATCTCCTTGAGACAAATGTTCGGCTTCCTTGAGCAGCTGCACAGGGCTTTTGCAGTAGCCATGACCCCAACTTGTGCCACAGAGCCGAGCTTTTCCAGCTCAGCCTGGGACCTCAGAGATGTGAGGCCCTCTGGGACTGTGAATGGGGTAGGAGTACAGTCAGCACCCAAGGCAACAGAATGGAACCAAAATATAGGAAGTCAGCCTCCATGAGCTGATGATCCCTCCTTGCCTCTGACTCCATGAACTATTATAATTCCTACACAAAACAGTTGCATGGTAGCATCTGTTTCCTACTTTGTTCACTTCTCTCTCCCTTTCCTCACTACCCCTCTGCCCTTGCACCCAGATTTTGCAACGACTCACCCAGTGGGGCAAAGGCTGTTGCAATCTGCTCCCAGCAGTTTATTCCTTCTCTCTGTGCCACCCAAAAACCACGCCCTGGTGGTACTCCTCCTGATGGAGTTACACTGTCTCTACCAAGGAAAAAACATGGTTTCAGAATTGGTTAAATCCCATGTTAAACCCTGTTAATATGTTGGCATCTGCAGTTGTACTGCAGTTAAATTGCATGAAACTATTAATCCTGATTTAGTGCTCAGAAGTGCTGACTAGTAATGTATCTTCAAGCCCCAAATATTTCTCCAAGATGGTTTGAGCTGCTTGGTGGAAGGGGAGAGCGTTGGAAGGGGAGATTTCTTCCAACTTCAGTTTTTCTGTGATTCCACAGTTCTGCTTTCTTCATCCATAAGAATTCACTCCTGTATTTTGTGTGTTCTCTGTATGTCCATCCCCCTCTTTTAGGCATTTCCTACTCTCCAGTGCTATTCATTCAACCTCTAGCAAAATATGTGCTTCAACACTGTTATTATCTTGGGCTCTATTATCCCAATTACACTTTGGCCAACTATTTTGGAGAGGTGTTTGGAGAACTGGTTTCAGTGTAAAATCGGTAACTCTCTACTGGTTTGGCCTGTTACGATAGGAGGAAGTAAATTGTGTTGATGTAATCTAAAACCCAGATTCCTTGTGCGCTGTTCCAACAGACCACAGACCAGCCCCTAGGGAAGTTCCCCTCTTCTTCAGCTGGAGGCACCAGTTTAACTACACATCCATCCCCTTCCACAGAAAGTCAGTGAAACCAGTCATTCTCTTAATGATGAGTCCATGTATAAAAGTTTGGATAAAGTGTAGTTTCATAAACTTTCTATAAATGTGAGGCTCTGTTATCCCAGAGATTCCATGGCTAAGGGAACTAATTTAGCCCAAGGTGGCTGGACAACAGGGTTTGTATATGTTCCGCCAACACAGTCCCCAGCCAGTTATTAAGTTGATTTAAACCAGCATAACTTCACCCAGGGAAGCCAGCAGCCAGCCCAGGTCACTCTTAGTACTGTATGCTGCTGCTCCAGTACTAATTTTAATTATAGAATCATAGAATCACAGAATCGTTTGAATTGGAAGGGCCCTTAAAGATCATCTCATTCCACCTCCTGCCATGGGCAGGGTCACCTTCCACTAGACCACATTGCTCCAGGCCCCATCAAACCTGGCCTTGAACACTTCCAGGGATGACGCAGTGAAAGGTTCTGTGTGCAATTTCTTCCTAATATCCCATCTAACCTGATCTGTGGCAGTGGGAATCTGTTCCCCCTTTTCAGTCACTCCAGTCCATTTTTCAAGGTTCCACTCCATCTCTCTTGCAGCCCCTTAATTCACAGGCTATTTGGAATTGGTCAGGTGGGAAGCAACTACAGTGGGTCATCTGGTCCAACTTCCCTGCTCTAAAAGGGTCATCCTAGAGTACATGGCACAGGATAGCATCCAGATGGTTCTTCAACATCTCCAGACACTAGAGGTGCCTCAAAGGTCTCCCTGGAGCTTTCTCATCTCCAGTCTGAACAATCCCAACTCTCGCAGCCTGTCTCCAGAGCAGAGGTGAAGTACTCTACTATGAAAAAGGAGCGGCTCTCCTCTAGCTGATGGTATTCGACTGGTATGAATCTGGAGCTCCCTTCAGGCAAGCTCTTCCAGAGCTGGGCTGACAATGCTCCAAATCTTAGAGCTTTAAGGTACTGGTGTGCGATGCAGTTTGCAGACATCTCAAGGATGAGATATATTAAATGCAAGACAACATAATGTAAGACATAATTTCCATTCCTCAGCCATGGACATATAGATTCAATGCACTTCTGCTGCCACAGCTCTACTGTGTCTGGCTGCAAACAAGCAAGGTGCAAGAAACTTCAGGGGCGTCACCACTGAGGGGTTTGTATGAAAACCAATAAGCTCTGAGAAGCAACATGCTACTGAGGAAGTAGAGCCCATGTTACACTCAGGCATTTCTGTTCTTGTAAATGTCAGGATGAGGGTATTTGTGCTTTCATAGAATAACAGAGTCATTAAGATTGGAAAAGTGCTCTAAGACCATTGAGTCCAACTGCCAGGGCACTGCCAGGGCCACCACTAAGCCATGTCCCCAAGTCCCACATCCGCATGTCTTTTAAATCCCTCCAGGGATGGGACACTCTACCACTGCCCTGGGCAGCCTGTGCTAGGGCTGGACAATCCTTTCCATGAAGAAATTCTCCCTCATATGCAACTTGAACCTCCCCTAGCACAGCTTGAGGTCACGTTTTCTTGTGCTGTCACTTGTTATTTGGGAAATGAACCCAACCCCCACCTGGCTGTCCCCTCCTGTCAGGGAGTTGCAGAGTGTGAGAAGGTGCCCCCTGAGCCTCCTTTTTCCCAGTCTGAACACCCCTAGCTCCCTCAGCTGCTCCACATCAGACATGCTTCCCATGTCTGATGACCCTTCCCCAGATCTCTTCCTTTTCCTGGACATGCTTTTAGAGTCTAACTTTTTGATGGTTTCTCTTTTCTACAGCATGAAGTTCATGTTTCCAATGGCTCCTTCCAGTCCTGTGTGAGAGCTAAGGGGAGAGCTGGTAGACCAGCAGAACAGCACAGCACTGAAAGGCCACCAGCCCGAGCTCCGTGGAGCTGGAGATGAGGAGCTCCAAAGCTGTTTTTGTCGGGAACACTGAGGAGTCAACCATAGAAAGGATTTCGCACTCACTAGCTTTTTAACAGCATGTTTTGCATACAGCCTCATACCATCAGATCTTTGTCAGGAGTGGCTCTCCTGAGACATGCTGTCATGTTAGCTTCAGCCAAGAGGCAGGTGCCCAAGCAACCTCAGCCAGCCCTACTTCATCCCCCAGCAAGAACCAGGCATACATTCCAGCAGAGATTTTTGACAGGGAGTCACCAAAACAGCCCTGGAGCCCAAGGTTGGTGTCTCCTGCCACTGCTGTTTCCCTGTAGCCAGGGAAGGTGGTTAAGGCTTCAAGCAGCTGAGAAAATGGAGCTCAGTATCTTCTCCTAGAGAGTGAACACCATTCCGACATCTCTCCCAAGAACTGGAAGGAAGCAACTTGACCTGTGAGCCAGAGGGGGAAGAGAGAGTGAACTGGTAATGGAATGGCACGCAGCAGAAGTTGGGTATTGTATAGGGTCTGTCTGTGCTGCAGCTGGAAACACACCTGCATCCCTGGAGCGGTGCCTGACCTCCCCATAGCCCCTCTGATGGGGCCATGCCTCTTCCCAGGAAGTAAAACATGCCACAGGAACAGCAATACCAGGGGCTGACTGGGGAAGGTGTTCCCACCCCAGATATCTGAGTCAGCCAGTGCTAGGCTGCGTGTCAAGGACACGTTTCCTTGTAGCTGCGTTGGTGAGGGTTGGGCAGCACTGCTCAGCTCCCAACAGAAAGGGCTGAGGCAAGGAAGTGTTGTGCTTCTGGAGCCTCTGCAAATGACCTGGGGAAGAAGAGAGGATGGGGAGGCACAAATGCAATAGCATGTCCTTCCCTTCTCCTCTTCCTCATCGGTAAATCTCTCTAAGGGAGGTGAGACCTTCTCAAACATATTGGCACAATCTGCCTGCCTGTCTGCACCCTCACGATGGTGTTTGCAGGGGGAGTCTTGCACCCATCATGGGGCTGCCAGGGCTTTTGCTCTACCAAACCACCATGGGCACCAGCTGCTCCCCCAGCCCCGACATCAGAGAGTCACTGAGATCAGACACAGCAGAGATGCTTCTCCGTGTGAAAAGCAGAATGTCTAGTGTGGCCCTGAACAATGTGCAGCCTGTCTTCACTGTTTTGTTTGGGGTTTGGTTTTGAATATACAAAACTGTTTTGCCTCCCTTTTTTCCACCCAAGAACAGCCTGAATAATGCCAGCAGTTCTTATCTTTTCAGCCTCTTCCCCAAGAATGTGGGGATGGTCACCTTATCCCAGGCTCCAGTGGTGCCTCTGAATGCCTTTTGTTATGCTCTTGCTGGGCTCTGTGCTGGAAGGAAGGAGGGAAACAGAGCTGTTTATATAGCATCCAGGGTCTCCCCTGACTGCATCTAACTTGCTATTCTTGGTCAATGGTCTTTCAATTACTTGCTGCACTTGGGACTTTGCTCCACACTTGAAAAAAGGCTGATGTAGTTAACAAGCTCCTTCCAAAGAGCAGGCTGAAACCTGAAGGATTCCTCTATGCAGAAGAGTTGCTTGCAACACAGCCTTTCTTTTTATAAATACAGGGGTTTGAGCATGTAGTTGGCTTTTTCTGTGAAGCAAATATACTATTCTGTGTTAGTTTTCAAAAAATGTTTGTCAGAGATGGCTCACTGAAATGTTTCTTCTGTTCCCAAGACATGCAAGTTACTTTCCTTTGACATTTTCTTTTTCCTTTGCCCTCTTTGTTCTTTATGTAATATTTTGATTTTCATTGTTAAGGTGGAGGTTATGTCAGAATATGCCAGGACTTTGGAGGAGTGGTTTTACAGAGAATACAGCTCTGGGCTGGGAGCCACACTTCCCAGGTCTGGCCCTAACTTTAGTACCTGGTCTATATAAATCAACATTTTCCCAAACAGATACCTTGGTTTCATAGTTAACTAACTTGAGGCCATCAAATGCTGCTCTTCAGAGCCTACACATCTTCTCCCTAAAATCAGATGGAGACAAATGGATCAAATCTTTCCATGAATCTCTTTCAAGACATGATCTCAAAATAGAAAATCTACAAAAAGGAGACAGAGAAGATACACTGCAAGTAATTTGGTCACTGAGATGCTTTTTGCTGAACCTGGATGAATCCAGCAGCCTTCCTGGTTCTACATATTATCTTTAATGTCCCTTCCAACTTAAAACATTCTATGATCTATGAAATACTTTTTATTTTGAATTACATGGAAAACCAAACCCCAAACTTTTGTAATTACTAGAGTTCTTCCTGGACCCTGCACATAACCCAAGTTCACATGCAGTTTTCAGTCTCACTAAACACCGTGTCCTCAGCAGCTTTGGAAGAGTGCACTGTTCTTCATTTCTCTCCCAATTTCTGTGCTTCAATAAAGTTTTATTAATAGATTTCCCCTATCCTAAAAATCTAAAGCAATTGTGCAGATGTAGTTATTATTCTGCTATTCATCATTATTGTGCCTGCAAATCTCTCAGACCTTTGTTCTTGGTACCACTTGAACTACTATATTTCTGCCCTTATTAAGCACTTTTTCAAAGGACCTTTGGCCACCCACATCTAAATAAAGGAAAAAGAGATGTCAAATTAGACCTCTAGCGAACTCTAAATTTATACCTAAATGTGCTTATTAATTGGATTTGTGTTGTCAAACATGCTCATAGCATGATTTCCAGTTGGGTGGGTAGAAAATAGAGGGTTTCTCTGCTTACTCCTGCCATTCTGATATTTGTATCAGCTTGGGAACTTGGGGTGGAAAAGCTCTTTGGTATGAGGGGGACTTGTACCATTGTGAGGTCTGGGATAGGGTCAAGGGAACTGAAACAAAACAAGGGTGAGTTGTTTGCAGGAAATATGGAGAGGGGAAAAAAAAAAAAAGAAACAAGTCCTTCAAATGACCCAGAGAGTGTTTCGAAGGAAGAGTTGGGGTTGTTAGCTTGGAGAAGTCTCCAGTCTTTGAGTACCTTCCAGTGCCCAAAGGGGTTACCAGAGAGCTGGAGACAAACCTTGAACAAGAACCTGGAATGACAAGACTAGGGGGAATGGCTTCCCACTGCCAGAGAGCAGGTTAGAGTAGATATTAGCAAAAATTCTTTCCTGTGAGGATGGTGAGTCTTTAGTACAGCTTGTCTAGAGAGGCTGTGGCTGCCCCATCTCTGGAATGGTTCAAGGCCAGATTGGACAGGGCTTGCAGCAGTCTGATCTAGTGGTCCCACCATGGCAGGGAGTGGAACAAGGTGGTCTTTAAGGTCCCTTTCAACCTAAATCATTGTGGGATTTTATGACAAGGCCACCTGGCAGTTTTTACGTGTAGAGTTGCCTCACACACCTCCACAAACAAGCAAACAAGCATCTTGAGTGAATACATTTTGGCTGGGCATGATTGTGTTTGGATTCAGACTTCACTGGTGCTGCAGAGGTGAAGCACTCAGAAGCAAAGGAAAGAGGAGTTTTGGGGAAAATTGAAGGACCTTAAACAGGACAAGGTGAAAGGTGCTGAGGATTTGGGAATGTGGGCAGAGGTTGTAATGGGAGGAAACAACTGGTTGGGTGAGGAGTAGAAAAACTGGTGATGCTGGGTTACAAGATAATTGGAGAGAGTTGATTCTAGGCCCTTCGCAAGGGAGTTATTTCTGAAGTTCAGGACTCATGAGATGTGAGCTCATCTCAACAGCAGACAAAAAGCCTGTATGATGCAGCATTATGGTTTTATGTAATTTTTGACCTCTGATATCACCATGACTTGATCTATTTTGATAAACATACCATTGAACCAGCCTCCTAGGGAAGATCCATTGTTTACGTGTCTGCGATACCCAGCTCAGCCATGACTCAGCCATCAGCACTGATGTTCTGACCTTATTAATATCAATGTAAACCTTCTTAATGCAGACATAATTTCACCCCAGAGGCAAATTCATTAATTAGCACATCCTGCTATCCTGTCATTGGGCATATGAAGTGGGTAGTAACTTGGCTTATATACAGAGCAAATATGTGCTGTGTAAATATGGATTCAACTGCACACATAACGACAACAGATGGGGCCATAAATGTTTGGCAGTAAAAGTGAACAGAGGTGAGTGTAACTACTCATTCCAGACCTAATTCAGTGCTGGTGGTACTTGCTTGTTTGCTCGAAGTTTGCTTGTTGTACTTGCTTGTTTGCTCGAAGTTTGCTTGTTGTACTTGCTTGTTTATAGTTGTCCAAAATCAATGTCTATGGAAATGGCTGTTGAATTGGTTGTTTATTTCACTTACTTCATAAAGTTGTGTGAGTCAGAATATAATGGACAGAGTAGCCTGAGTGAGAAAGGATCCCCAAGGATCATCAAGTTTGCAAATACACCATTGTCCTGCTGTGCCTGTTGCCAGGAAAGGGAGTTTTAACCATTCTAGTACATCTATTATGAAATATTTTTGGTTTTTGAAAAAAAAATACCCCAGTCAGAACTCTGGGCTAACCTAACTCCTCTCCTTTCAAACAACAATTCATGTCAGCAAGTTGCCTGTGAATAAAAAACAAAACAAAAAAAACACCAAAAATCAAACCAAACTAACAAACAAACAAAACCCCAAACAAAACCAGAATAAAAACCGACAAAAAAACTCTAAAGCAAACAAACAAAAGAACACCTCCAAAAACGAAACAAAACAAAACAAAACAAAACAAAACAAAATTAAACAACAGCAACAACAACAACAAAAAACCCCAAATATTTTTTAACTTTTTTTGCATGTTAAAATGAAACAGATTAAAGTTAATGTAAGTGTAATTATCTCCTGCAGCTAGTATTTGATGCAGACAGTGCCAGGGAGGGCAGTGTGATCACTAATAAGATAAGGAAAGGATTCCTTCTCTTGTGCAACACTCACAGATATTATGCTTCCCCCAAGTATTTGAGATTTGCCACAGGCAGCAGATGAACACTGTTATCTGGGCTGTGATGCCAGAACTCTTCCTGTTTTCATTCACTGGATGATCCTTCTTAACTCTTTCATTAAGTGATTTAAAGTTTGCCCAATAAAAAACATTAACCACTGCACAGATCTAATAATTCCAGTCATCTGTCAAAAAACTTTTGATTCCCCAACGGCAAAAACCTTTTGAATTGCTGATTTCCAGGTTGCCCAGGAAAGTTGTGGCTGCCCTGTCCCTGGAAGAGTTTAAGGCAAGGTTGGACAGGACTTGGGTGCCCCTGTCCATGTCAGGGGGTTAGAATGAGACAAGCTTCGAGATCCCTTCCAACCCAAACCATTTTGTGATTCTGTGATTCTATGATTTTATGACTTTTAAGGAAGTACTGTTGGGAAAACGGTGGTGAGAGATCCAAGGACGGATGGCACCTTGTGCTTTATCTGCTTAGCTGGATAAAAACCCTGAGCACAGAAGCAGTTTGCTAAATGTGACACACTGAAGAGAAATTCAACTGCTATCTAGATGGGAACAATTTCTCCAAGCCTATTTGCACCCTTACCTAATGTTTTTACTTTTTGTCTTTTGTGCAACAGTGAGCTATGCTTGGCAAGAAAGGGGGGAGCAGATGTTGTGAAAATATAAGTACTGTTATCACTGATAACTGCAAGTGAACTCAAACAGATGCAAGGAAAAACAAAGTAGAAGATGGGGATAATATTTGACAACCCCAGCCCTGAGCTGGCTGTATCTGGCTAATCCATGCAGTGTTTTAGAGCCATGCCAGAAACGCTTCCACTGGTTGGAACTTTTTGACATCACTTGGTGAGAGCAACTTGTCCTGGCAGCACCTGTGTGACTGTGCTGGTTTTGGGTGACAAGGCTTTGATCCGAGAGTGGCTCCTGAGAGGAGGTGCTGGAGCTTCCCTCCGTGTCTGATGGAGCCACGGAGGGTGTGGGGATGCAAGATCCACCTGCAGCATGACACCCCATGCCAGACCATATGGATGCCTGAAGGAGGCTGTGACCCCTTGGGAAGCCCACGCTGGAGCAGAGGGAGAGTGTGAGAAGTCCAACCCCTGAGGAGAAAGGAGCGACAGAGACAATGTGTGAGGGACTCACCACAGCCCCTTTCCCTCTCCCCCTGTACCACTTAGAAGGAGGAGGCAGAGAATCAGGAGGGAAATTGAGCCTGGGAAGAAAGGAGGGGTGGGGGAAAAGTGATTTAAGATTTGGGTTTATTTCTCATTGCTCTACTCTGATTTGATTGGTTAAGCTGATTTCCTCAATCTGTTTTGCCCATGACAGTAACCAGTGACTGATCTTTTCCTGCACTTATCCCAACAATGAGCCTTTAATTGTATTTTCTTTCCATGCCTAGCTGAGGAGGGGAGTGAGAGCAGTTTTAGGACCCCGGTGTCCAGCCAGGGTCACCCCACCACAGTGATAATCCAGACAGCAGTGTCATGCATTGCCTGTATCCTGAGCTGGCTGACTCTCAGAGCCAGACTGGCTATTCTGGCTGCACCTTGGGAAATGACTAGGTATCTGAATCCACAGATTCAGGGCATGGTGGCAGTTGTCTGTGTCCCAGGAAAAGAGATGTATGTAGAAATAGCCTCTCTGTGCCTCCATTTCTGCATAGACTACAAGGGATTTGCAACCCAGTTCTCATCACTCACACCTTTCTAGTTTTATTTTGCCTTTGAATACCTGGTCAGCCCAGCCCAGCAGTGTCAAACTAAACCCAAGATTTAATCCTCCTTCTTGAGGCTTCAAGCAGAAAAGGAAAAATCTCTGAGCAATGGTTTTGCTAAAGATAATTGACTGACAAGAAAAAAACCAAACATTCTTTAGAATGCTTTCTTTCCTATCTGCTCAACACCCTTCATTATCCCAGTAACTCACATAGAAATCACTAAGCTCCCATTGAGAACCTCCCTCAGACAAGTAACTAACATTCGAATTTCTAAACAGAAATTAATTATTTAAATATGGTGAGTTGGCTATTTCCACCCAGTCTGCTGTGTGTCTGTGCATTCTTTTGGAGAGAAAAATGTGAATAGTATCTTTTCCCCTTTTTTTCCTTTAATAATAAATTCACAACTGTTGACATCTTTCCTCACTCAAAACCATTTGTGTAAGTCTGGACACAATCATATTGCTGGAGACAGACCAAAGGTAACAGTTAGCCAAGAACTTCAAACACTGCCAACTTTCTCACACCTTTTTCACTCTGTTAAAAATTAAAGGTCTAAAATTTTCACTCTTCCTGCTGCAAAGGACATTCTTGGTGTATGTCCAACAGAGTTTGCTGCTTTACCCACAAATTCAACAGATAATGACTTTTAACTTCTTTATTCTTCCTTCCTCAGACCTTTGCTGTTACAAATTAGGGCCCAGAAATCCTTGGAGATCATTAGCTTGTTTTCCAGGGTAGGGATCCTTTTTTCAGATCCCCCTTTTTTTTTGTTTACACAATTAGAATCATAACATCACAGAGTGGTTTGAGTCAGAAGGGATCTTAAATCCCATCCCATCCCATCCCATCCCATCCCATCCCATCCCATCCCATCCCATCCCATCCCATCCCATCCCATCCCATCCCATCCCATCCCATCCCATCCCATCCCATCCCATCCCATCCCATCCCATCCCATCCCATCCCATCCCACGACCTTGTGGCTCTGCACAACTCCCTGCCAGGAGGGGACAGCTGGGGGGATTTGGGCTCTGGGAATGGGAACAAGAACAGGAGGAGAGGGAACGGCCTCAAGTTATGGCAAGGGAGAGTTTGGACATCAGAAGGAATTTCTTCATGGAAAGGAATGTCAGGCACACGGAAGGGGCTGGCCAGGGAGGTGGTGGAGTCCCCACTCCTGGAGGTGTCCAAGGAGCGACTCGTCCGTGGCGCTCGGTGTCCTGGGCTGTCTGACAAGGTGGTGCGGGGTCACAGCTCGGGCTGGGTGATCCTGGAGCTCTTTTCCACTCCCAGTGATTCTGTGACTCTGTTACTCCAATTAGCCTTCCTCTAACTGGGGCACTGCTCGTGCTGTATCTGTGCCAGCTGCTGCTTTCTCACCTGTAACATTTAACTAATGCGGAGCAGTAAAGGGGCTTTGATTTTACAGCTCAATTTTAAATTGACTCATTTCCCGGGAAATGCCATTTCACGGTTTGGGAATTGCCGTGTGTTTTAATCTCTGCTTCTTAAACTTGCTGAGGTGAGAAACTCGCCCCTAAGTGAAGAGTTCTGCAGCTGCAGGACCTAACCAAGAACTGCCTTTAGTATTTCTAAACTGGGGATTGTAATCAGCGGGCCGATCCTGTGACTCTATGACTCCCTGATCCGCCCCCTCCCCGCCGCCATGGCCGCGAGGGTGACGTCACTGGCCCCGCCTCCCGGTTCCCCCCCCACTCGCGGCCACCGTAGCGGGATCGGCGGAGGCCCCGCGGCGGCCGATGGTCCGCGTTGTGCCGCCGCCCCCCGCCCGCCCCGCTCCGAGCCGGCAGCGGCCGCAGATGGCGCGGCGGGGACCGGGAAGGCGGGGCGGGAGGTCAGCGGCACCGCCGCCGCCGCCGCTGCTGGCGCTGCTGCTGCTGTTGGTGCTGGGCCCCGCCGCCGCCGCCGGCGAGGAAGTGGCGGTGTCCAAGGAATGCGACAAGCCGTGCGCCAACGGCGGGCGGTGCCAGCCGGGCACCGGGCAGTGCGAGTGCCAGCCAGGCTGGGTGGGCGACCAGTGCCAGCACTGCGGGGGCCGCTTCAGGTGAGACCCCGCGGAGCGGGAGGGCGGGGACGTGCCTTGGGGTGGAGGGCGTAGCGCGGGGACACGGGGGGTCGGGTTGGACGGGGGTGGAGGGGCTGCTTCGGGCTTGGTTCGCCGTTCGGGACTGGCTTAGGAGCGAGGGGTTAGGTTTAGGGTACGGGCATGAAAGGCTGGCTCGAGGGTGCGGGGCTGGTTTGAGTGCGGAGTTAGTTTGGACCACGGGGATCGGGCTGGTTTGGGGTACGGAGGGGAGTGTGTGGCAGCCACATCAGGGTTGGGGGTGAAGGACAGGGCAAGGGAGGAAGGAGAGGACATCAGTGGCTCGGTGGCCCGGGTCAGGTTGCCTAATGGAGCACTTGAGGGAAATAGGGGGGTGGGTACGAGAAGCAGGTTTGGACACTCAGACGGGATGGGAGGCTGAGGAGGGTCCAGGGATGGTGAGTAAGGACAGTAGGGTCCTGGTGCGAGGGGAAGGACCGGCTGACAGCAGAAGTCAGGGGCGGGACCAGGTGAGGTTAAAGGTGAGCGGCAGGTGGAAGTGACACTAAAGGTGAGTGGCAGGTCAAAGGGAGGTGAGGGACACTGAGGTGATGATAAAGGTAAGAGGTAGGTCCAGGTGATGATGAAGGCGAGGGGCAGGTGCAGGTGACAGTAAGGATGGAGGTGTTAGGGCAGAGTAGGATCGTGTTGTGGGGAGAACAGGGGCTGGGTCTCTGTGCAATGAGGGTATGAGAGTGGGACTGATTCAGAGGGATGTGAGTGCAAAGGGACAGACAGGAGCCATGCAGGGGGACAAAGGGGATGTAGAGGGAGAAGTGGGTGTGTGGAAACAGAGAGGTGATGGCAGCATGGGTGTGATGGGATTACAGTGTGGAAGGCTAGGTGTGGAGTTCCACAGAGTGGTTGAGGCATCCTGAGAGGGTCTGGGAGCAATGGGATGTGGATGTTGAGTGCCACAGTTGGTGAGTATGGGATGTTTGTAGTGCAGAGAGGCACCCCTTTGGGGGCTGAATTTTTGGTGTTGCAGAGGCATAACTGCTGATCAGTTTGTGATCAGCCACTCTTAAGGGGCTGTATAGGAGCAGGGATGTGGTAGTACGGTACTGGATCACTGGGGTCTAGGTGTGATGGATTGCAGAGCCAGGAAAATGTTTGGTTTAACTTTTAGTAGGTCTGGACAGAAAGTAAGGCTGGAGGGGAGTGGTAGGGGGATATTTTTTTGGCAGCAGTGTTAGGTTTGGGGACTATATAAATGGAAGTCTAAGGATAGTGGGTGAATGGGGGTGTGTGGATGTGGCTGGAGTTGGAAGCAGATGGGAGCAGTGAGGAGCAGGATAGAGAAGGACAGCGTGAGTGTGGGGCCAGTTCCTGGGTGGGGAGAAGGACTAATGTGGAGATGGGACTAGATCAGACTGAAAACAGGTTGGAGGGAAGGGGCATGCAAGTGAATGTTAGGGCTGGGTGGAGACTTTAGAGGTGTTTGAGGGGCCGTTTAAGGAAGCTCCTCTTGGCAGATCAGCAGGTGCTGGTTTTGGTTAAAGGTTATTTCAGGGGAGAGAACCAATATCCTTGTAGGAATAGTTGGCATTTGGGAGGCTCATCTTCTGGAACTGTAATGCTACTGGCTCTTAGGAAGGGACAGTGGGAATAGCAGCCTGGTGGAAGAAAGCTCCTGGGCTTATGGGGAGACAAGACTGGGAAGACTGGGCAGTGGATGGAGATTGAACAGGACAGAGGGTATTAGGAGAGTCCTGCTGCTTCAAAGTTTTGGGTTTTTTTGAGTAAAAAAGGCTAAAGGAGGTGTCTGGGTGGGGGGCCAGAACCCCCTGACTCTGCCCTGTTCCAGGCTATGTGCTAACGACTGTGTGTGGTAGTGGGGGATGTCTGCACAGGATGCTGATTTTTGGGCTATATGATGATGGAAAGTGCATTTCTGTAGTGCTGGGGCCAGTTATTTTAGTGTTGGGTTGTGTGTCTGAAGTGTATCCCACTGGAGGAGAAAATGGAAATCTTCTTGCAAATAGGCTGGGGATGCTCCCTGGCTTCTCTTTTATGGCAAAGGTTTCTGTAAGTTGGTTACCTGCCTTGGATTTGTCAGCTGTGGCAGTGAGAGAGGCAGTGTGTGTGTGTGTCTGCATGCGTTAGGTGAATTCCCTGGCAGAGCTGATTCCTGGAAAAGAAGGAAATGAGAAAAGGATGATTATCCTAGGCAGTGACTGCTTTCTTGGGGAGCTGCTGAAAGTACCATGCACTCCTCGATGACATTCCTGATGGATTTGGGAGGAGGGTAACTATCTGTATAACCTGAACTCATGGAAGAAAAATACTTTAATTTTTTACTCATACTTATTGGCAGTCTGTAGATGAGTATGTGTTGCAAAGAGTTTAAAAGGGATTTTATGTAGAAACAATTCAAAGCTGGGCAAGCCCTGGAGGTTAAACCTGCCTTTTCAGTGTCTTTTTGCCACTGTCATGATAAGCATTTTCTTTTAGTTGGGAGATAGCTTGAAGGAATAGCCTCATACCTGTAGTTTCTTGGAGAAACTTAAGATATTTGTAATTTTAAGGGGACTGGATTTGAGAGGCTTATTTTCCATATTGTAATCCAAATTAAAAAAAAAAAGAATTAGTATATATTCACTGCTAATAGAACCTCAATTTTTTATCCTCTTACCTGTTTTGATAAAGCTTCTTTTTTCTTTCTTGCTTATAGTTCTAGTCTAAAATTTTGCCTGAAAATATAATGTATGCTTTTCTCTGTAGATGGTTTATTTGTCTGTTTATTAGTTTATTAAGGAGTTGAAGTTTCTAGTAATGTTTTTAAACATGGAGCTCTGAGAAGTGCAAGCAAGCAGTGTTCAGAGTTTTGCAGTCATGTGTCTTCTTTCACATGCGTCGAGTTTTCTGTCTCCTGTCAGAATTGCCTCCACAGGAGGTTTTTTTTGATTCACGGTTGTCAAGTTTGGCTTTAAAGGACTTGTTGTTAGATTCTGTAGGTACAAATGAGAAGTAGAAGAGCAGGTGAAAATTATTTTCCAAGTGCAGCATATTTTATGAGTTTATCTTCTGGATTGAGAGATGTAATTAAGTTTGGCATGTTAATCATCCTATCTTATCTAGATGTATATGATGACTATATTTGTGGCCTTGACTGTTTACATTTACATTGTAAAGATACACCTAGTGCCTTGCTAACTTAATAATCTCTCACATCTCGTGTTCACGGTGAAGGATGAACGTTGTAGCATCGAATGGCATTCTGCTAATATTCTGTTTCCCTTTTTCCCTGGGGAATCTTATTTTCAGACTGCAGTTAGATGTATGAGTAACACACTCCAGATCAGTGGTGGTCTTTAAAGGTAGAAGGCTGATTTAGGAAGGACTTCAGGTGACCTTTTTAAGGTGTGGAACCAGCCACTTTAGTTGTTCAAAGATAAACATCTTGGTGTTAATGGAAGCTGAAATAGAAAACATAAAATGTACCTGATGTGTTGTGTCTTCTGTTTCAGTACAAACCTCCAGAGGGCTCTGGGCTGGCTGGAGGCTGTTGAGGCCTTCGACATGCCATGATATGGGCAGGAGAGGAGCTGCTGGGAGGGATGAGAAATTTCCCAGTCAAAGAGCTGCAGCAGCATCCTGAGCAATGGGAGCTTGGGAGCTCCAAATTTGAGAATGAAACTGGCATCATTGATTATTGTACGATAAAAAAGATGCTGCACAGTTGGTTAACAGACTCTTCAGAGCACTATCTGCAACTCAGTGACACAGCCTCTTGTCCTGTCTAAACTGAGTTGTCAGGCAGCTGCCTAATTAGCAGATGGAATAAAGGTTGGAAAAGCCCTCTAAGGTCACAGACTCCAACTGCCCCAGCACTGCCAAAATCACCACTAACCACGTCTGCATGTTTTTGAACACTTCCAGGGATGGGAACTCAGCCACTTTCCTGGGCAGTCGGTTCCAGTGCCTGACCAACCTTTCCATGAAGACATTTTCTCCAGAATCCAGTCTAGCCCTCCACCGCAAGTGCAACTTGAGGCCATTTCCTCTTGGTCCTGTCTCTTTCCCCTGGGAGTAGAGGCCAACTCCCCCTGGCTGCACTCTTCTGTCAGGGAGTTTTAGAGAGAGTAAGAATGAGCTCTTCTCATTCTAACGCCCTGAGTTTTTCCAGGCTGAGCCCCCTTAGCTCTCTCAGCTGCTCTTCACCATACAGGGCAGGTAAAGCACAGGACAAGAAATGACCTCTGGTTCACCTGGATTTATTGTCCTGAGGTTGTAAAGGGTTGGATTAACAACTTCAGGGTAATGATTGACTTCTTGAACAGTCAGTGTGTGTGGATTGTGTGTGTAGGCTCACTGATGGGCAGTTTGATGTATGGCGGTAGCTGAAAATAATATTTTGACTGTATAATGAAATACCAAATAATTCCAGGAATATGGATTTTGTGTGTAAAGACACTGATGCACCTTTCATGGTAATACTTCTTCTGTGGTGGGAGATGGCAAATGTTAAGCAGGACTTAACCATTTTGTCTGACAGTTGGAGGGTAAAATAAAGATTAGAGTGTATCCTTTAAACTCTCTTTTTATTAATATAATGGTAGCAGTTATGTGTTGCTGATTAAATGTTATGAAGGACTTGGTGTTAGTAGAGTGTCCTTGGCCAAAGAATATTACAGTGAAGAGGAATTTTATCTCTAGATTTTTGTAAATCACAACCTGAGAGAGTGTGAGCTGGAAAAGAGCTATCACAATTCTCTTTGTTAAAGAAATAGGAGCTTTTGGTCAAAAGCTTAAATACAAACTATTGTCTTTAAAAAGCTACCTGAGGCAGTATGTAGATTTAGGAAGGTCAGGAAGCTGCTTAATAGATCCAAGGATGTTGGCAATTTGAATCAAATCAGTTTAAGTGCTCAAATTAGATCTGGGAGCTGCATTTGTGCCTGATCCCCATTCTGTTTCTCCCTTTTCATTAGGATATTATTGTGCTTTAAAATTATTTTCTCTTCCATGCTGCTTAATGAAAGGCTTGCTCAAGCACTATGCACTGGTAAAAAAGAATTAGCTATTCAGGTAGGAAATACTTAAACATCATCAATTGTAATGAATACACCGAGAAAAAAAGAACAATTATATGCTTTTATTTAGTTCTTGGAGGTATGTGTGGATATCTTTATGCATGCATATCTATATTTCTGTCAATCCATACATGTATATAATATATAAATATATATTTTATGGCTTGAAGCAACCTGGTTTAGTGGAAGGTACCATGGCAGCATTGTGAGACTAGATGGTCGTCAAGGTCCTTTCCCACCCAAACCATTCCATGATTATATTTAAATGGTCTGTTCATTGAGAAACTCATGGCTAATATTTAATCTGAATTCTGTGTTCTTGCACTGTTATATTGGATGATCTGATATTTTACTGGGTCTGTTTTAAGAACAAAACTTCACCTGTGAAATTATTCAGTATATTTGAAATATCTGAGTTGTTCTGCAGTTTCTGCCATGCACTAAACGTGCAGCATAAATATTTGACTTGCGGGAGGTTTTGTTAATGTTTACAATAAGCTCACTGCTTTTTTTTCAGTCTGCTTTATAGTAAGGAGGCAGTAGTGGAAAATTCAGAGCAGTCAGATAAAACAGCTCATGCTGGATCCACCCCATCATCTCTGCTTCACACATATCCAGTGCCTTCCCTATTGGAGCTTTGGAATCCCTATTGGAATTGTTGGAATCACTGAACACTTTATGTGTGAGAGAGAGGAGTAAGTCCTGTCCTGTTCCTGTCTTCTTGCTGAGCATGTCTGAGCTTGAGACCTCCTGAAACAGAGCAGATAAAGGATAACATTCCTCTGCCTGCCAAATCCAGGGACATATCACTGACTTAGACTTACAAACACCTCCTTATCTGCAGCGGTCACCATTTCTGTCTCATTTCTCTGTTTCTGTAAGTATCAGGGAATACCTGCCTGAATTCCTTAGCAGTTGTCTGACACTGCTCTAGATTTTTCCAGTATTTCAGTCTCAGTTGTTCCTTCCATTTTGGATGAAAAATAATCACAGAATGGTTTGAGCTGGGAGGAGCCTTAAAGGTCTTCCCGTTCTAACCCCTGCGGTGGGCAGGGGCACCTTTCACTAGAGCAGGTTGCTCCAAACCCTGTCCAACCTGATCTTGAACACTTCTAGGAATGGGGCAGCCACAGCCTCTCTTGGCAACTAATAAAATAAGCTCAGGTCCAACCAGGTGTTCGTTACACTCTTCATCAATTTACATTTAACATAAATAGCTTACACGGAAATACCAAAAAATGACTGAGCTTACCACTGTTTTCACAGAAAACTGTTGATTTCTTTAATTAACAACAACAACAACAAAATCTAGGACCAGCAATCCTTTTATCCTGTGTCTTGATACATTTAAATAATGTTTGGAATGTATGTGATGGATTTGACTTTCCTGGCTTGTTCCTCTGAAGCTTTTGTGAGCAAAAGTTTCCAACCTGAGCTTCCTATGCCTAACATGTCTATGAAATCCATATATTTATGAAATAAATGACAATTTTATGAAAATCTTAGATTTAGATAGTGCTGCTGCTGACCAAGCTGTTGTCTTACTGTATTAATTTAGGATACCCCTGGGTCCTATTTTCTTGAACAGTTTAATTGAAGAATTTTTTTCTGATTTGAAGTTCTAAGCACAGCACTTGGAATTACCTTCTTGACCAGATAGAGCTTTGCTTTTTTTTCCTGCACTCAAAGTATTCCCAGCAAATAGGAGCTTTTAAATCACAACTTCAGAAGCATAGTGAAAAAACAGAGTAAAACAGGCAGAAGATGGGATTGAGAATGATGTGATTTTGTAAGTGAAGTAATTATGGGGAAGGAGGGAGCTGCTCCAAACTGGAATTTACTGTAAGAAGGACCACATCAGTTTTATGCCAGTGCTTTGTTCTTGCACAGCCACGTGTTCACATCTGCCCATTAAACCACTGCAGCATCTTGGAAGCAGGGCTGGAATATTTGGTAATCGATTTTACAGTAGTGAACAGAGATGATAATTTGCTTTTGTGCATGGTTTTGAATCAAATACTCATTTAGTCACCGAAACACTGGAGCAGTAACGATGTTTGCTTTTTGTTTCCCGCTTTTGTTCCCTTGCTTTGTTTATGGCTGTTCCTCGCAGAAGTTCCTTTAGATTTACTTGTGACTGTTACTTTCCTCCTTTTGCTTAAAATAAATTTTTATTTGATGGAGAGGCAGGTTGCTTGCCAAGGTTTTGGTGAATGTGTGCTGCATACAGATGATTCCGAGCATGATTTGGGCTTAAGGAATGTGAAATGCTTGGGGTATTCAGAACATAAGGGCTCTGTCCTTATTGCAGAGTTGTGACATCATTAGGGTTGTTAAGAGGCCTTAATTGCACACAGAACAAGCTTTATGTAGCAATCTGATAACCTAGATTTGGGACATTGGCGTAGTGGGGGATTTGGAGAATCATTTAAAGAAAATGGACTCTGAGTTTTGGGCTGATAATAATTGTTTTAGTGCATCTTGCATGATGAAGAAAAATTTAAATGTTTTACTGACAAACTGAGCAATATTCCTGCTAAAGAGGGCCAGCTGATCTCCAGAACAGATTGTGAGAAGTACTTCTTGGACACCCCAGGATCTGGATAACATTCCTGGTTGTGCCTTCACTTGGTAAAACAAGTTTCCTGCAGTATCACCAGATTCAGAATTTTCATTTCCCTGAAAATGCAGAAGTGGAATTAATCAGGTTTAGCGGACACCATGCTAACGGAGGTGGTCTGGGCATGCCAACAAAGGGTTTTCCAATGTATAAAGCAGCTTTTATTCTGTCCTGTGCCTGCTGGGCTCACGGCTGCAGAAGTAAAAGCATTGCTGTACACAAACTCATCTTGGGTGTGCTTAGTGTATGTTGCAAAAATGTAAATGGGGGTTGTTGCTTCATGTGGGTACAGGTTGTTACACATCCTCTTTGGGGTGAAAATTATCCATAATGACCTTTATCATGAGACAATGCTGCTCAGCTTTGCTTAGAGACTTCGCAGGATGTACAAATACAGCTGTGAAAATCCCAGACTTTCTATTATTTACCTTTACCCTCCATTTCCTGATTTTCAGAAACCTTTTTTGATTTGCTAGTTTCTGTAAGCTGAAAGAAAACAAAATAAGGAATGTTGTGCTAGGAAAACACTCTTTAAAAGACTTTCTTATTAGTGTTTGTATTGCTTGAAAATTTAATGTCTGTCTCCAAGGTGATGCTTCTCTAGTCAAAGGATAAGAAGCTTCACACAGATGAATTAGCATTTTTTTAACTCCTTAACTTAGATACAGAAAGTGAGAGCTTTTTCCGTTCAGAAAATTTAGATTTGGTTTAATATTATTTCTTGGTAAAGGGAAGGAATTACTTTGTGATTAAAAGCTGTTTAGTTTTCAGTCATTGCAATGAAAAAAATTACTCCTGCAATGGATTAGCTGTGTATTGAGTGGCTTTAGTATTTTTTTGTCCTTCAGTTTCTTTGTGCTTGTGTCATTATCTCTTCCACAGTTTGGTCATTTTCCACATGTTGGTGTCATGGCAGTGCTCCCAGGTATTTTGACTGTAATTGCCCTATCTAGGGACAATCTGTGATTCAGGATTATCCTCAGCACAGCTTTTAAATTTCTTTGCTTGTCACGATCAAGAATGTGTGTGAGTTCCTCTAGAATAAACTTTTCAAGGTGGTTTTGTGAAGGCTTTTTGCAGCAAGGTGCAGCATGTTTCCTGCCAGAGTTATGCACCTGCCTGTTTAATGATTAATTTGCACAGTCAATTTCCCATTAATCCAGAGTGGAGAATGTCACTTGAATTTTATAGTGATTTCAGAGCTTAGATCTCTAGTGTATGATTGCTACATACTTTGATCTTGTGTGAAATCATCAAAGGTTATGCTGCAAAGTTTTCCAACCTTTGCAAGACCTGAGTTGCAGAGGAGTGTAGAATAGAGGTGTTGACTGGACAGGCAAGTGCTACAAGAAAAAAAACAAAAACCAAAAGCAACAAAAAGCACAAACAAACAAAAAACAACAACAACCCACCCCCACCCCCCCCCCCCCCAATACCAAAAACCCAAAAAACACAGGGGAAACTCCAGCAATGTTTCCTATTAAGGATTTTTGTGCAGCTAGAATGAAGTATACTACTGTATTCAAACTGAGAGCATACGTTGAAGTTGCTGGCTTGCTGAAAGCAAAGCATTGAATTCCAACTAATATGTTGAGAAATATGTAGTTTAGAGGCCACCGTGATTTTAATTTTCATTTTTTTCACGGGGATATCAAGAACAGGCAGAATTGTGGGCTTTTAGTTTTGTTGAAAAAGTTGAAATTTATTGTTGTTCAGGATACACTCTATTTGCATCTGCATTTGTATTGCTGCCTCCTTGTTTGATAGTGTGTCAGTGTACTTTCGTTGAGGGATTGATTTATTACACTGAAACATAACAGGCAGCTCTGTAAATTTGGGTCAGTCGGTGTCTTTCTCACAAGCACAGGTTGCAGTGACTCTTTAAAATTACTGGTTTTCATTTTGGGAATTGTAATGGGTGTTTAAGTATGCCCTCGTTCAACTTCTAGAGGATGAATCATTTTGAGGAGGTGTTGATGTGGTTCAAAGTCAAAACCAGGACTTGACTTCCTGCCTATGCACATTTTTTCTGAAACATCCATACTAATATTGCTGGAATTTTAAGTTTTCTTGTGGTTACTGCTGATAGTCTGTTAACTTGTTTTATCTGAATTTATGTGATGAGCTCAAAGAAAACTCAGTTACTGAAAACATGTTAAACCAGTAATTTCCAGCTTTTATCAGTACCTGAGCTGATGGGAATTTCTGGGACAGCAGGCAAATGCCAGTACCATCAGAATGTCCTTATGTGAATGGTACAATAACAATTTCTATGGAAGTCGGATGTTTGAATGTGAGAGGATGGGAACTTGGATTTCTGGTAGAAACAGGAATGTGTGGTCTGGCTGGAAAAGCTGAAATGACTTTATAGCCTCTAACTTTACTGTTCCCTTGAGAACAGATGATCACAGACTTGAGGAATCAATACAGTTCATCATCTAATCCCCTTGGTTCACTTTCCCTATCAATTAATTAGGACAAATTATTTATATGGTTTAAAGATGTTCTGATGATGACTCTATTTACTTAGGAATTTGGAGGTTTGGAAACATATTTTAATGACAGTTTTGTATGGCAACTTGTATTCAGTTGTCTATTCTGAGAATTATACTGCCATACAGAACAAATGTGGTTAATGTTACTATAAATATGCCTAAATTATCTTCACTGAAGCTGATGAAAAAGGATATTGTGTGTTAAAAGTGATGAAGTTTAAATGTGATCTTAATTTCTCTATTCAGCACTTATGGGAATTTGTCATGTGATATGGAAAGACAAGAAATCACAATGTGAAAATTGTGTTATCAGATCAAAGCTGGTTGAGGCATCAGAGTGGCTTCTGTGCCTGTGCTTTGCTTGCTTGCAGTGCAATATGTGTGTGCACTTGATAGGACATGGTGCTGGAGGAGACACGTGCTTTGCTATATTCCCACTGTTTAAATCCCACTGATTTTTCCGGTATCCCAAGGCAGGTAGGATTGGAACATGAGTGCACACAGGAGTCCAGACATGAGTGCAGACAGGAAGGTGTGGTAATTCACATGTAATTGCAGACCTGGGCTCCTCAAGCAGTGACCTATGGTAAGACAGGTTCTGTATGAGGTTCACCAGTGCCAGTGAGGTCGGGCACTATGGCTGGGCTGGAGATTATCTTAGGGAATATGGAGGGAGGTCTTTCCCGTTTTCTTGTAGGTTAATGTAACTGCATACATCTTCATGGAAACAGCCTTGTTTGGGTTGGAAGGGACCTTAGAGCCCCATTCTGCTCTACACTTTGCTGAGGGCAGAGGCACCTTCCACTATCCCAGGTTTCTGCAAGCCCCATCCAGCCTGGCCTGGGCACTTCCAGGGATCCAGGGGCAGCCACAGCTGCTCTGGGCAACCTGTGCCAGGGCTGCCCATCCTCGCAGTGTTCCTTCCCAATACCCCATCTAACCCTGCCCACAGTCAGTGGGACAGCATTCCCCCTTGTCCTGTCGTTTCATGTCTTTGTCCCTAGTCTCTCTCCAGCTCTCTTGGCGCCATTTTAGGTACTGCAAAGTGCTGGAATTTCTTTCTGGAGCCTCGTCCAGGTTGAACCAACCCCAGCTCTCTCAGCCTGTGTCTATAAGGTTTCCTGCTTTTACGTGTGGATTTGAAGAAGAAATTCTGTGGGAGACAATCATGTATGTCTATTGATTTTTGTTTGCACTTGAATTTTTCATACATTTCGTATTGATTTAAAGTTACAAATCTGCAGAAGTCTGAGCCTTTCTTGGCTACGCTTTGCTGGGCTCTCTGGGCATCAAGGCTGTCTTGCTTTTCCGTAGTAAATTCGATAAATAAGAGGTCAACTTCTGTAATTCACTGAAGGAAATTTTTATGTTCAGGTTTAGGGAGATTAGCAGGATTCTACAGACACAACTGAAATTGATGTTTCCTTAGTGTCTTTTTTGACTGATGTGATTAGAAGGAGCAAATTCACACTGAAAGTATGAAAGTAGGTGAATGAAGGCCACTACCCATTGATGCTGGAGGAGATAAACCTCTGTGGGTGATCTCTGTGGTAACTGTCATATCTGAAGTAGAAAAAGCAACCATTGTGAGGTCAGAAAGCATTGTGGAAAGTTTTAAAATTCTCCCAACTTAAACATGTGATAAAAACAGTTAAAAGGTGCTGTGCCTGATGGTTGGAAGCCTTCTGACAGGCTGGGCTGTTGATCTGAAGATTAGTGGCAGGTCAGGACTGTGACATGGCGCGAGATGCTTTCCCTTTAATTTCCAATTAAATTAAAAAAGTGCCAGATAGCGATAATTTTAATGGAGTAAAATATATACACATGCATATATTTTTCTCTCTACCATGACTGACTCACATTTCAACAGAGGTCCTCCTCTAATAGCCTAGAGTCTTTTTATAAGCTTTTTTTATAAGTTGTACATGTTCATTATTAGGTCTTTAAAAACAAACTCCAGAAAAGTTTGGCCCCAGTGAGTTGTGTGTTGCTGTAACTTCTGCAAGTACTGAAAATAGTAGGAATGGTAAGCTTCTATGTTTTCTTTTGGCAGCTACTTCTGTAATTAGTTTGTGTAAAACATTTGTAGTAATGCTCTACGATTTCTGAGATGTGCAGTCAAAGTAATTATTATGTATATGTTCCTTAATATATAGTATTCTATTTAAGTAATGGAGCTAAGGAGAAAAGAGCACGGGTCAGCAGAGTAAAATAGTGGTACAAAGTAGTTTTGATATGTGTAATATGAAGTGTATTTATTCTATATTGTCTCATCCTGATCTTGGTAGCAAAGGTATTACTGATTATGCAGTAAAATGTCTTAAAACATTGCTGGCGCTGATACTGTTTGAGATATTCCCTGACACGTAGAGTAATCAGGTGTGGGATTTTGGAATTAAACCCTGCTTAGGATCTAAAAATGTAAACAAAATGTTATGAGCTGTCTTTTGAAGGACCCTATCCATAGACTGCACAGAACGTGTCTGTTTTAAATAGACACTGAATTAAAGGTAGATGGTGGCAACATGCCACCTGCAGTCTCATTCCAGGCATCTTCTCTCCCTTCAGGAGAGACGGGGAGACTGAGGTCAGAGCTCACTGTGAACTGCAGTTCCTCCTGAGGGGCAGCTCTGATCTCTGTTCTCTGTGAGGAGAGATAGGCCCTAAGGGAATGGCTGGAGGGGGTTTGGGTGGATATCAGGAAAAGGTTCTTCCCCCAGAGGGTGTTCAGACACTGCCCAGGCTCCCCAGGGAATGGTCATGGTCCCAAGGCTGCCAGAGCTGCAGAAGCATTTGGGCAATGCTCTCAGGCACAGGGTGGGATTGTTGGGGTGTCCTGTGCAGAGCCAGGGGTTGGACTTGATGATCCTTGTCAGTCCCTTCAACTCAGGATATTGTGTGTGATTCCATGTGCAAATAAAGCAAAACACAGTACAGCAATCATCCCTGCTGTCCTTGCTTCCCAGTGATATCTGTAGCAAACTAGTAGCAGCAAACTGCAGCAGGGTTGAAAATGAGGAAAGGGAATTTCTGTGCATCACTTGGTCTGGTTTGGGTGCTTTTTGGGGTTTTGTTTTATTCTAGTCATGGTTTGTACTTCAGCTTGTTTTTGTTGAAGTTTCAGTTCAGAAAGGTATGGCACACTTCCCTCTCCAAGTGATTTAGTACAGGATAGAATTACAGGACTGATTTGTGAAGTGGATAACGGCCGTCATACTGAATTGATTGGGTACAGGGAGGTGCTTTGCAGCCCCTGCAGACACAGAGGCTGGGCACCGCCAGACTGATGCCACCAGAGTCTTACCTGCCCATCTGAACGTGCTTTTAGAGAACTGTTTCCACAACAAGCTTTTTGTAGTCCTTCTCCAAGTTGACTTTTAAACTGTAGACCCCATCCCGAGCACTGGAGGTTGGAGCGTGAGACACGTGTATACATATTGCGTTATGTGCGTGTGCTGAAGGGAGTGTGTAGGACTCCTAGTCAGAGCATTTGCATTGTGTTGCCCCTAAAATGATCCATGTTGGTCTTTGTCCTGATTATTTATGTACTGATGGTATTCATGTTCACTGGTTCAAATGAGATTTTCTGCCTTTTTCATTGCTACTCTTTTAATCTTAATGCTTTGATTAGATTTTCAGAAGTTTTATTGTATCGTCTGTATCCTTAATTCACTTTTAAAATCTTCTCATCATCTAATTATAATTGAATTTTGGCCTTGAGCAGGTATATGGATAATCTTTTAAGAGCTGTTTTAAAAATAGGATGAAGAAGGTGAAGAACTAGTCATAGAAAGTAACATTAGTTGAGTCTTTGGTTTGTGGAATAGTGATTAAAAGAAATGGAGGGAAAGATATCTGCTAGCTTCAGACCCATCAGTCTGACCTTGAGATGAAAATTTAAGAATGCATTAAAGGAAAGAATGATAGTACACAGACAGAAATTGCTAGATAGATTTGCCATTTGTAAGTGATACTGTTTAAAATACAATGTATGTGTGTGTTGGATGTTTTATAAGCATCGTTTAGGATGAAGGCACCTGTAAGAGATAAATAAGTGCAATCTGGGCTTTGGAAGCCTCTGATTCTATGGCACCACCCAGAGCTGGACTGCACTGCATTACCTATGTAGAGCTTTTCACTTCAGGTGTTCTAGTCAGGAAATCTGGAAAGCTTATCTTCCATTCTGCCATTTCTATTGATAGAAAATGTATCGGGCTCCTTCTCATATTACAGGTATGGAAGGGGAGCACTTGGTGAGGTGTTAAATAGGAGGATAAGGGTTAAAAGATGGGCCAAGGGAGGGAATTCTGTCCTGCTCAGGTGAGACCTCATCTGCAGAGCTGCCTCCAGCTCTGGGCCCCCAGCACAGGAAAGACCTGGACCTTTTGGAGTGAGTCGAGAGCAGGGACCTGAATCAGAGGGATGGAGCAGCTCTACTGGGAGGAAAGACTGAGAGAATTGGAATTGTTCAGCCAGGAGAAGACAAGGCTCTGGGGTGACCTAATTGTGGCCTTCTAGTAACTGAAAGGAACTGACAAGAAAGATGTAAAGATATTTTGGACAAGGAGTTGGAGAAGACAGGACAAGGGGGAATGGCTTCAAAGAGACAATGTTGACTTAGACGACATGTAAAGAAGCAGCTTTTTATGATGAGGGTGGTGAGGTGGCACAGGTTGCTCAGAGAAGCTGTGGCTGCACCATTCCTGGAAGTGTCCAAGGTCAGGTTGGATGGAGCTTGGAGCAACCTGGAATAGTGGAAGGTGTCCCTGTCCATGGTGAGGGTTTGAAATTGGATGAGCTTTTAAGGTTCCTTCCAACCCAAACCATTTCATGATTCTATTGTGAGAGATAAAATAATGTTTTGTTTCAGCCATGAGACTGTATACCTAATGTCACACAGACAAAGATGTAGCTAGCATGAGGCTGGCCTTGGGAGGGAGCATGGCAGGGAGGAAAAGGGGAGAGTTAGCTGATGTTTGTCACAAGGGAGAGAAAGGGGAGAGAGAAGGATGTGTTGGTTTGAGTGCAGTAGGTGATCAGAATGAAAGTAAGTTCCTGAGTACCCAGCCAGTGGGAAAGGGGACAGGAATGCCCCTGGCCAGGGAAGAGCATAAAGGTGTGTACGTTTTAGGGGAGATGTGCCTCCTTAGTGAGGTGCACCTGACTCAGCTGCTGTGTCTTTATTAATAAATAGTTTTGCTTCATAGACTTTGACCTCTTTCAACTTTATTGGTGCGTGTTTCTCACACTGTGAAAGAAAGGAAGAGGGTAGGAAGTTGGAGCTGGAGCCTGGTTTAGTATTTTCATTTGTGACCCTGGGCAAAGTGGAGAGATACACACTTCTTTCATCACTGATGATGTCATTGTAGAGCAGAGATCACACCACATCGAGCAGAGCAGGGGGAATGAAGTGACAGAATGGGGCTGAGGTGGCATTGCACTCACAGGGATTTCCAAAAAAGCCTGTTAAGGTGAAGTTATATTAAAAAAAAAAAGACCCAGAAACATTAATTGGTTCTTTGAATGGTTCTTGCTTGTCAGCATGATGCATTTGGGAAGACAAAGGAAAAAAGCAGAGAGGAGAAGGAGGAAAAATGATACTGTGGTTCAAGGCCCTGGTAGGAGTATCTCCTGGGTAATAGCATCACTCTCTGATCAGTTGGTTTCCTTTCAGTTATGTGTTTGCAAAGAGGATTTTTCTGGTTTTGTGTCTAGGCACTCTGGCTGTCATTTCTCTTTAAGTTTTTTATGTCTGTTCATCAGCAAATGCTCTTGGCCTGCAGCTGTTTCCTACCAGTATAACCCTTACCCTACTGGTGCTGTTCATTCCACAGTGCTTCATGGGTGCTAAACAATTTCAATTACTGAAGATAATTTTTAAATGGAACGAGTCCTCATGTTTAATCCAGAGACGTTGATGATTTAGTCCAGCACCAGTCATTGCACGATCCTTTGCATCTCTCCCTCTACAACCCAGTGACATCTACTCAGATTAGAAACTAGAAGTCAGTAATTATAGAACATTTTGTCATGCCATCTTCCCTTTAAAAACCTATTAAGTTGTTTTAGAAATATTTTTTTTTATTTTTGTTACATGTTGTTCTCCAGCTCACTGGGAGCAGGTGGCTACTTTATTTCTTAATTGTTACCATGTCAGCTTTTTCTCAAATGGAAAAAGTACTATTAATATAAAATTTAAGTAGACATATAAAGGCTTTCACACTCTTAATATGGAACAGCAGCCTCAAATTGAATAAATTTGAGCCAAACAATGGAGAGCTGCTGACAGCAGAGCAGGCTGGGATGGGGGTCTCCCCCTCTGCTTTCTGTCTGGAGCTGAAGTTCATCCCAAACCCACTGTTTGAGTAATCCTGACAATCATGGCCCTTTGGGAGCCTCACAAGGCTTCTCAGGTGTTCTTCTATATATAAAATAACTTGCAGGAAGTAATTTTTTTTCCATTCCTTACAATATTGTGACATTTGGTTTGTTTCGTGTTTTTTTGAAGCACATGTATCCAGCTTTCTGCTGGAAATTCCGTTCTCCCAGTTTTGGGGCCTTGTGTGATGTGTAGTCAATATTCATGTGATAAAGTTTGTGCTTAGAGGGTTGAAATGCTAATATAAACCACTGTATCCTTTGATGATTTCACAAATTAATATAAAACCTCATGTGGGACATTGTATTTTTGGTGTGGAATGGTGGAACCTGTGCAAAAGTGATGTTCAAGTTTTATGTAAAATTTCAGTAGGGCATGTTTGCAAATTACTCTTCCCCCCCCCCCTCTATTTATTTACATAAATTATTTTTAATTTGTTTTTGGGGCTAAAAAGTGATTGTTTTTAATGCAGTGCTGAGGTGATACTGTTAGTAACCTTGCAAAAGTTTTGCATAAACATGTAATTTTTATGTAATGCTTCACTACACTGGGTCTTTCATGAAATCCTCCTCCTGCCAATGCCCCCATGTTAGGGAATTGTGGGACTGTGCTGAGATAGGCAGGATGCAAAGTGCTCTGCAGCAAATTAGTGGCTGGGTGAGGTCTGGGAGTCTCCAGGCTCGTCTGGCAGAGCAGCCTGTGCCTGTTGACAGGTCACAGCACTGCTCATGTAGAAATTATTTTGTCTCTTGAGAAAACATGATAGAGAGCCCTGGGAAAATGTCTGCTTTTTGGTTCAGTATGGAGCAGTGAGGATCACAGGCAAGAGACAGCTTGGATTAAACTCCTAATAAATGCATCAGCCACGGCTTTTGTCCATGAGGGAATTACTTACTGATCATTGTGGAACCAACATTAACACCATGAAATCCTGTGTCTCACTGAGATAGCAAAAGTATGCAAGTAGTAACTGAATTTGTTTGGGTTCCAAAGCAGCAACAAATTTAGTATGAACTGTGCAAGACTCTCCTGTTTGCCTCCAGTGTTAAAGGGGGTGTTGTGAAAGGTCCTGTGAGTGAATTTATTAATTATCTTTGCCTTTAAATCCCTGTTGGCTTTCAAGGTTTTTCTGTGTTTGCTGTCCATGAAATACTTTTGGATTCACTCTTAAAGCTGTTGCCCACAAAGAGAAAATGGTGAGTTGAGTTAAACTTTGAAAATTAATCATCCAGATCTTAAAAATGAGCATTCAGTATTTTCAGTTCTTGCTTTTTCAGTCTCTGAAATACCAGACAGTTATTTAGGGAGAGGAGGAAACAAAAAAAGAGAGTCATGTAATTTGTGATGGAGTTGATGGCAAAGGTCTAAAATGCTGCTTGTACTCTTTGCTTTGGAGGATTCAGGTCAGGGTTAGCTAAGCTGATACCAACAGGTATTAGCTCAGTCTTAGCCTAGTCCTATTTAATATTTTATTGATGATCTGGATGAGGAGATTGAGTGCACCCTTAGTAAGTTTGTATATGGCATGAAATTCTGTGGAAGTATCACTCTGCTGGAGGGCTGGAAGTTCTGCAGAGGGGTCTGGGCAGCTGGATTGATGGGCTGAGACCATCGTGTGGGGTCAGTAAGGCCAGGTGCTGAGTCCTGCACTTGAGTTACAGCAACCTCACTGACCACTCCAGGTGGCACAGGGGCTGGGAAAGGCCCTGGGGGTGCTGTGACAGTGGCTGGACATGAGCCCAGGTGTGCCCAGCTGTGCCCAGGTGTGCCCAGGTGGGCAAGAGGCCACTGGAGGCCCCTGGGCTGTGCCACTCTGGGGTGGCAGCAGGGCCAGGACAGTGCCCTTGTCCCCTGTGCTGGCCCTGATGGGAGCCCTGGAGGGGCTGGAGCGTGTCCAGGGAAGGGAACAGAGCTGGGAAAGGGCTGGAGAATTCCTGAGGGAAATGGGAAGGGGCTGGAGAATTCCTGAGGAGCTGGGGGTGGATTTGGGATTTGGGAACGGCCTCAGGGTGGGCCAGGGGAATCTTAGGGTGGGTTTTGGGGAATTCCTTCCTGGAAGGGGATGTCCTGGCACAGCTGCCCAAGGCAGTCCCCGTCCCTGGGGGATTTCAGAGCTCTGTGGATGTGACACCTGGGGACATGGCAGTGCTGGCCTGGGCTGTGCTGGGGAACAGTTGGACTTGATGGTCTTAGAGCGCTTTTCCAACCTAAACAATGCCATGATTCTATGGTAATTTATGACTCATATGTAGAAATCAGACACTAGAAAATATGGAGAGGCACCAAATACCGCTTGACTTTGCTAACCTGGTGAAACGTGTGCCTCCTATACAAGAAGTGCTGCCTGAGTGTTACATCTCCTGCTCTGCGAGAAGCAGCTGCTACACCCTAAAAAAACAGTAAATCAGGTCCTGTACTACAATACTGATGAGGCTATAAACTACAGCATCAATTTTGAAACTTCCAGGGTCGAAAAAACACCTCCAAGGATATTCACAAAGCTCAGATTAAAAAAATATGTATGTGTACAGCATAAATTCATTGTATACATGCATATATATGCAATACTTAAGGCTTATTTCAAACTTCACTGTTTACAACAGTGTTGTGCACACTAAATTTTTCATGGATTTCCAAGTGGACTGCAATATATAAGAACCAAAGGAAGAGAGTTAGGGAGTTGAACCAACAGCGCACGTATTTAAAGAGCTCCAGCCTTGAATCCTGCCTATTCCAGGTCTTTTAAAGGAAAAGAAAAAAGGGAAGCAATGACAAGAATGAAGATTTAATGAAAAAGAACTTCAAAGAGAACTATTTTATGCAAAAAGATTCGCTATATTTAAATAGTCTCCACTCATCCTGGGAGCCCCTTAAAAGCACAAAACCCACACAAAATCAGGCAGCAATCAGTGCTATCTCCTGGGTAAACAGCCAAAGCTGATATTGGAAATCACCGGACAAATCCGTGGTTTCTTTAATAATATGATAGTAATACTAGCAGCGTATATTTTTCAAATACAAATTAGTATGCACTGAGAAAATTCCTCAGATAAGCAGGAAGTGCACAATAAGGCAAAGCCTCAAAGCTGTTGACTATGTTGCTAGTGTGTACAAAAACTCACAAAAAGTACCTTAGAATTTAGGATTAAATAACTTCGCAGCACTTACTTCAAAGCATTGTAGGACCTTAAAGGTACATTGTATGCTGGCAACAGGGTTTTGAGTACATTTATTTTCATCAGAAGTATTAATAGAGAAAAAAATGCAGCTTGCCGTTCCTTCATTACTCACCAGAAAAGGTAAGCAGGCTGGTTTGGTTTATAAAACATGTTAAAATTTAACCCCTAAGTGGTCATCACTGGATCTCGAAACGGGTTTGTATTACTTTCAGTAAGACTGCAGTGACATTGACAGTGAAGACTTATCAGCATCTTATCTGGAGAGGCTTCACAGCCTTTTCACTAAAAATAACCCCAACCAAATAATAAAAAAACCAAACAAAAAACCAAAACAAACAAATCAAAGAAAAACAACAAAACTTAAACAAGCAAAACAAACCCCAAAGGCCCTTGTTCATCCTAATTTTGAAGTTATTAAATCTAGGGACTGATGCAAGCAATGAGTTTTCCTTGCTCCTCCTCCCCAAGTGCTCAAGCACTTCACAATTAAAAGTCATTGTTTTGGGTGTATTTGGAATTGAAGGCACAAAGGGCTGTTACAGCCTCTTACCAGAAACAAAAGCTTTCTATCCTAAATGGATTAATAATTTTGTTCATGTTCTTACTAAAAGCACTGAGGTTAGAGAGCATATATTATAAGCAAATACTTTAATTTATAGGCAAGGAATAGTGATCAGGCACACTGGGGATAAGAGAAGCAGATAAACAATCCACGGAGCTATTTCATTAATTTCTAATGTAGAACAGCCAAATCCCTTCTTCTTCCACCTCAGTTCCACACTGCAGGTAAAGCAGGGAAGATGTAATTTATTACAGGCTAGGTCTCACTGATGAAGGTAATGACATTACTGCAAAATCCACTTTGATAAGGATTTTACCTATGCAGCAACAGGTACCTAAAACAATGAACTACTCCAGGTGTCCAGAGAATTCTCTCCTCCTCTCTCGTTCTTGTACAGTCTCCCTGAGATAAGTCCTCAAGATGAGCCAACTCATGCAAAAGTTATTGCTGTAGCGTAATCATGGAAATCCAAATGTTTTAGTTGGGAGGGACCTTAAAGTTCATCTCATTCTACCCCCCTTCCATTATCCTAGGATTCTCCATACCCTGTCCAGCCTGGCCTTGGACACTTCCAGGGATCCAGGGTCAGCCACAATTTCTCTGGGCACCCTCTGCCAGGTCCTTCCCACCCTCACAGGGAACAACTTTTTCCTCGCACTAAAGATTTTTATCCTAGTAATTAAAATGCATAATTAAAAAGAAAATTATAAAAATAATTAAAATTACCTAACCTCAAGACTAAGACAACAGAAACTAGGAAGGAAAAGCTGATTTCCCTCCACCAACTCCATTTCCCCACATCAGAAGCATTGAAAAAAGTCCTCAGAACTGTGCTGGATCCCAAATGACACCAGCACTTCCCACGGCTCCAAACCATCATTTATAGATGCTGCCTTGTGGTCCTACTCCTTTTGCCACCCCAGAAATACACTAGAGCTCTACTCTCATTTGTACCTCTAAGTTTTAAATTCAAACTGAAAACATCCCAAATTTAGGTTCCTGCATATTCTCCTATTTCTTTATTCCCAGCCTTGTCTCATAGACCACAATGCAGCATTTATTCACTATATAACCTTAGCTTTGTCTCTGCAGAACCAATCAGCCAAGCTGCACTGTAAATGTCAACATTACCGTGTACATTTACTACAGATTTTTCCCACATTCAAACTTAGTAGGTAAAACAAAGACTAAAATATTATTACTGTTATTGTTACACTGAAGAGGTGTGTTCTTTACATGAGCAGCACATTTTGAGCTGTTTGTCAGCACATTTTTCTGTGGCATCGTTCTATTATCTCTGTATTATCTCTGATCTCTGCTGTCACACTGCAAGAACTCCAGTCTTAGCACCCTTATTTCTTTGAACACCTTCCCCAGTACCTGTGTGTTATGCAGAAAGGTTACTGTGACAAAAGGCCAATTCATGAGGTCCCCTTGAAGGCCACCCGTACCACTCGTACCTGAGGCACTGGCCATGCAGATGATGGACGCTACAATAGCTGTATATTGATCTAATCCAACAGTTGAACTCTGCTTTCCCCACCTGCTCCCAAAACCACTTACTAGATCTTGGCCTAGTTCTTTGAAATAAAGATAATTTAGCTGAAGGTGTTTGTAATGCCCAGAAAAACAGGAGTCTCATCTTTCGCTGGTGGTCCTAAAATCCTCTTGGGGTTTGTGGTAGGGAGTTGTCTTATACACACCAGGCTAAAGGAGACAGCAGAGCACAGTGGAAGCAACTCCATCTCACACGTCATAAACTATCTCACTACAGCAGAAAGAGAATATATCAATCCCTCCCTTTCCCTGGCATGCAATGAACCTCTAAAACCTTGGGGCAAGAGTCCTTGCAAGTGTCCAAAACTTAACCTCCTTCAAGACAACAGGACAGAGAAACCACATTATTGCAGTGGTCAAAGCGAGTTGTCACAGGCTTATGCACACAAGGTCTATTTAAATGATTTTTCATCCCTTTTCAAAAACTAGAAATACTCAGTTATTCAGTGGATCTCAAGCACCTGTACAATCACTTAAGTTGCAGTACAGCACACCTGTGACCCTTGTAAATAATGTCTCATAATTCAAATTCTTTAAAGCCCACGTGCTCAGAATTGATGGACATCAATCTTCTCCTCTAGTTGGAGAGCCCTTCACTTTGATAAGCCTTCAAGTTGTCAGGTCTACATTTAAGACCAGGAAAAGCATTAATTGGCAGAATATGTGCTGTATTGTGAATGAAAAGAGGTTAAGCAACTGATTTAACCTTCATGCCAGCAGGAATTAGAATAAGTGGAGTTTAAGGCCATCCCTGTGGAGCAGAGGGCCATCGTCCTGCTGCACTTTCTCAGACAAATGCAAACCCAAGTTTTTACAAGAAACAAAAAGCAGCAACAGCAATCCCAGTGCTGCCTATGAAACTGCTGCCCTATTCTTCCTAAATGCTAAACCACAAAATAATCCACTGAACTCTCAAAAAGCCCATTTGGACTCTGATTTAGCTCCAAACCTGCCACCCTCCATCACTGCTGATTTTGGGGCAAAATGCAGAGCTCAGAACTGGTAGTCACATTTACAGAAAAGCACAAGCCAAAGATCAGTCAGTGTTGCAACAAAAATGAAAATATTGAGACATTCTATAAATAAACATCACAGCCTGACCCACTTTCCTAACACAGATAGAAATAATGCCTTTCATTTCCTTCCTGGCATTAAAAAATTTTAAGCTACTACACGACAGTGCTACCTGCTGGGAAAACTAATTCCTAAAAAAATTAAAGTAGTTAGGAAAAAGATTGCTGTCAACTTCTGTTTGGTCCAGGCCTCAAAACCAGATTTTGACAAAGATCCTCAGATACGGATCCCTAAAATAGTCATAGAACATCCTAAAATCTAGAGGGGCATTTGAGAATGACAAGTCCTTGACTTTTTAAAGCAGGTCTTTGGCTGAAACAACACCAAAAGAACATGCAAAGAGCAGGGAATTGTTAATGAAAGTCCTGTATTTATTAATGAAACAAATTTTCAGCCAATATAGTAATTTAATGACACCTTGATCAACTAATAAGCAAGATGTTCTCAAGGATGCCACAAGTAGTAAAACTAATACAACAGCAAAGGAGCCTTTTGAGCATCAAATATTAAATCTGACAGAATGATGGAAGTGTGGTCCCCCAGAAAAAAAAGTCTGTATGTTTATATGATACAAGGATATGCAGTCTGTCCCAAAAATGTCATTGTCCTCACATGTATTATTGTAAAGAATGAAAGACATGTAAATATTTGTCTTGAAGGAGGGGACAGAGAAGAATTTTATTGAGGGGAGATGGAGAAGCCCACAGAGCACCAATAATAAAATAAACCAACAATTTACCACTACAGTCTCTGAAAATCTATTTAGATTGTTCTATTTTCTGTCTCATTTCAGTGAATCCAGACATACTCCCTTCAGGCACATGAGCTCTCTCTCCTAGCAGTCCCTCCATCACACCTGAAGGATTTTGGACAAGGCACTCAAGCAGGACTGTGGTCGTGGCTCAGGCAGCAGAGCCCAGGTCAGCCAGTGCTGGCCCAAGAATCCAGCTGAGTTTCCAGCTCTGTTCCCTCCCACAAACAGCTGATGACACCAAGCTGAGTGGTGAGGGTGACATGCCTGAGGGATGGAATGGCACCTAGCGGGAGCTGGACAGGCTGGAGAGGTGGAACAGTGTAAAACTCACGCAGGTCAACAAGGCCAAGTGCAAAGTCCTGCACCAGTGTCAGGGCAGTGCCTGGTCTCAGAACAGTCTGAGGATGGAGAGATGGAAAGCAGCCCTGGGGAGAAGGACTTGGGGATGTTGGTGGGTAAGAGACTGGATGTGGCCCAGCCCTCGGCTGATCCCAGCGTGGGCAGCAGGAAAGGTGGAAATTGTGTCCCTGTGCTCCCAGGCTCAGGTGAGACCCCACCTGCAGAGCTGCCCCAGCCCTTGCATCCCAGATTCAGGAGGACATGGAGCTGCTGGAGAGAGTCCAGAGCAGGTCATGGAAATGCTGCCAGGATTCTGGAGCCAGGCTGGGAGAGCTGGGAATGTTCCCTGGAGAAAGGAAGACTCCAGGGAGAGCTCAGAGCCCCTTGCAGGGCCTGGAGGGGCTCCAGGAGAGCTGGAGAGGGGCTGGGGACAAGACCTGGAGGGACAGGACACTGGGAATTGCTTCTGAGAGGGCAGAGGTGGATGGGATATTGGGAATTGGGAATTCCTGGCACAGGTGCCCAGATTTGCTGTGGCTGTCCCTGGATCCCTGGCAGTGCCCAAGGCCAGGTTGGATGGGACTTGGAGCACCCTTGGATAGGGTCTCTGCCCATGGTAGGGGGTTTGGAACTAGATGTCTTTAAGGTCCCTTCAACCCAAATAATTGAAGGACTCTATCTAGCACCTGCACCCAACTTCACAACATAAACAAGAAACATGCATGTTTGCCAATATCCCAGAGAAAGAAAGACAGGAACAAAAAAGCTGTCTCCTAATTTTTGGTTTTACAGGAACTTCTCATTTCCACATACATATTGGTACAGAATTGTAAACACTTCCACAAACACTTATCAGTTCTTCTCCATTCTCTCTTCCAGTTCAAGGCAGCTGTTCCTCCCTCCCACAGACTGTTTGCTAAATTCGTTATCATAGCAAGAAAAATAATGATTTGTAACCCCTTGCAGAAATGCACGAGTGGCATTTTCCCCAAACGACTCATGTTAATGAAAGCAATTCCACACTACACAGAAAAAAAAGGAGCTAAACACCAAACACTTCTAGTGTCTAATGAAGACCGGTGTACACAGTTGGCTTCCTTGAGAAGTTCCCCTTTGTTAGTAAAACAAAACTCAAAAATAAAGAATAATCCTGATGACTTGAATTTAGGCACGACTACATCAACTTGTGAAAAATGTGAATACCAAGCACTCGTCCAGCTGTGTGTTCTCACTCACACCTGTGGGGTGGGAAGTCACCTGCAGCACTTTATGCTCAAACCCACAGGCAAAATCTTGGTTTAGCAAATGGAGAAAAGGCCAGACTTCATGTGGCTTTGATTAAATCATCTTAATCCCTTCAATGAAAACTTTCTACTGCTGGCACAGGTCACTTTAACCACACAGACTACTCCACCAGCCAGCCTAAGCTTTTTCACCAGCTCCTAGGAAGAATGAAATAAAGCCACAGTACTCAAACCATCACAGTGTTTATTTAAGAGCCTGAGCAAATAAACTAAATGTGAAAGTAATTCAGTAACTCAAGAGCTCCAAACTCCAGGAGGTAAAGAGTTGGAGGGGCTTGCAAATGCCAGAGTGTGTTTGTTAGCCTCACTGTGACTGGTCTAAATCCCTTAGAGAATGGGGTGTGTTTAGGCACTATAGACTGCTATGCCTTATTAAATGTATCTGTACAATAGATTTACAATCCAGATCAGGTATTTCCTAACCCATCAACAGAAATTCTTGGCTATTAAAACACTTGATTACTTACCAGGGCAGATGATGCAGTGAGAAAACTTGGTTTTGGAAAAAGAAAATACTACAAAACAAAAAAAGGCTGTGAGAGCTGGGAATGTTCCCTGGAGAAGGGAAGGCTCCAGGGAGAGCTCAGAGCCCCTTGCAGGGCCTGGAGGGGCTCTAGGAGAGCTGGAGAGGGGCTGGGGACAAGGCCTGGAGGGACAGGACACAGGGAATGGAGGGACAGGACACAGGGAATGGCTCCCACTGCCTGAGGCAGGGCTGGATGGGATTTGGGCAGGAATTGTTCCTGGCAGGGTGGGCAGGGCTGGCACAGGGTGCCCAGAGCAGCTGTGGCTGCCCCTGGATCCTTGGCAGTGGCCAAGGCCAGGCTGGACACTGGGCTGGGAGCAGCTGGGGCAGTGGGAGCTGTCCCTGCCATGGCAGGGGGTGACACTGGATGGGATTTTTTAAGGTCCCTTCCAACCTAAAACATCCTGGGATGCTGTGACTATTTAAACACACTTCAATCAAGCGAAGACTACATGAAGCCATTTTGGTTTTGGAGCAAACTTTGAAAATATAGAAACAACACAGTCATTGGCACATTACACAGAATTTGTCAATGCTGCATTAGCAACAGTCTTGCCACAATATCTTTATCATCCAAGACCTGCTAGCATTTCTTTCTTGGATAAGTAGCTCTGGAGTGCTTGTCTGTGAAACACTTGGTTCAGGGAAGTCCAGTTCCTTAGCTGTAGAGGCAGATGTTCCTGCATGGGGGAGGATATATTTTCTTGTAGTATGACAGTGTCTAAAATGCAGATCTCTTGATAATCACTACTAGGAAACTCTTCCTTAAAAAAAAAATCAAGAACACAAAACAAGAAATCCAACAAAGAATTAGATCAATCAAAAAAAAATACCACAATTGTGGACATTCACCCCAGGCTGCAACTTTAAAATCCCTTCTAACACAAATTATCCCATGATTCTAAAAGCCTGTTTGCACTAACAAGGAATTGTGCACAAAATACTGCTGTGCTTGCCTAAGTTTATTAAGAAAAACAGGAAAGGAGAAGGTTTTGCCTTGTTCCACTTTCCCATTTAGCTTCCTACATTTTCATTTCATTATCTCTATTCATAACCAAGATGGCTTAAAATATTATTTATGAGAGAAACACTGATCACCCCAAGTCCAACCCTTAAACCTGTAAGGAAAAGTTCATTCCTGCCTTCAAATTGCTTAAACAAAGAAATGATACCTCACCGTACCCTATGACAGAGCACTAGGAGAACTATTTATGTGGAGTCCTCCAGAGCAGAAACCCACAGGGCACTTCTCACGGAGTGAGTGTTCCCTCTGGCATGCTCTGACCCCGCTGCACCGTCCGCGCTCTGCAGAATTTCAAGGTGTTGATGTGACTTGGGTCTACCGGGCTTTTTTCCTCTTGGATATATTTTTGTTCCAGCCCCAGAGCAATTCTTTGCCCTGCTGTGGGGCTGAGGAACACACACAGGTGTAGCACAGGTGTAACAGCAGGGCAGTCTTGGTGTCAGCCCTTATTTCGGATATTTAACACAATAAATACCAAACTTCAGGTCAAAAGAGGAAATTTCAGCTGAATGTTACCCAGACCTAACCACAGATGCATCAATGCATCATAAGGTCAGTACTTCCTCTCATCTCCTCTGCTTTAAATTAATCTGTCAGAGGTAATTTATAGCACACAGAGTAAGAAGTAAAGCAGTCATGGAGATAAATTCCTCTTAGACGTATGAAAAATCCAAAGGTACCAAGCACTGGACAACAGCTTTCAGGAACTATTTTGTTCTCATGCTAAAATTATCTATGCAAATGTACAAATAAAAATTCATAGTTTCATGACAAAAATAATTTAAAATACGTCTGCACAACGTTTCCTAGGAAATTTTAGAGCTCCCACATCCAATTACAGAGTCCGTCCAAGTATCCCAAGTATATGGACAGAAGTGCTTGTCCAGGTGAGGTTCCCACAGCCCAGGCCATGCCAAACCCCTGTTACATGTGAGCACACAGAGCTGTACCTCAAAAAGCAAACATCATTACCAAAGCAGAGGCAAAAGTGGTGCCCAGCTCTCCGGAGTGTCACTGGCTGTGATGAGCTCAGGGAAGTAGGTGAGCTGTCACAGTAGTCTGCCATAGGGACAAGCAAGAGCAGGTTGGAGACCTAACTTGTTTTTCTCCTTCATCCCACCCGCGGGAACAGCTGCTTTCCTGCCTACCAAGAGCTCTGCAGTACTATTTTGAGCTTTTTGCATCTCATTATTTAATTTATATATTAAAGCCTGATAGGGAAAAAGGGAGGCAAAACTTGCTCAGAGTATTTGAGTTTTATTTAGATTAAGACAGGCTGTTCAAACTGGCTCTCAATCAAATGGTTCCGCTGATTACAATCCCCAGTTTAGAAATACTAAAGGCAGTTCTTGGTTAGGTCCTGCAGCTGCAGAACTCTTCACTTAGGGGCGAGTTTCTCACCTCAGCAAGTTTAAGAAGCAGAGATTAAAACACACGGCAATTCCCAAACCGTGAAATGGCATTTCCCGGGAAATGAGTCAATTTAAAATTGAGCTGTAAAATCAAAGCCCCTTTACTGCTCCGCATTAGTTAAATGTTACAGGTGAGAAAGCAGCAGCTGGCACAGATACAGCACGAGCAGTGCCCCAGTTAGAGGAAGGCTAATTGGAGTAACAGAGTCACAGAATCACTGGGAGTGGAAAAGAGCTCCAGGATCACCCAGCCCGAGCTGTGACCCCGCACCACCTTGTCAGACAGCCCAGGACACCGAGCGCCACGGACGAGTCGCTCCTTGGACACCTCCAGGAGTGGGGACTCCACCACCTCCCTGGCCAGCCCCTTCCGTGTGCCTGACATTCCTTTCCATGAAGAAATTCCTTCTGATGTCCAAACTCTCCCTTGCCATAACTTGAGGCCGTTCCCTCTCCTCCTGTTCTTGTTCCCATTCCCAGAGCCCAAATCCCCCCAGCTGTCCCCTCCTGGCAGGGAGTTGTGCAGAGCCACAGGGTCCCCCCTGAACCTCCTTTTCTCCAGGCTGAGCCCCTTCCCAGCTCCCTCAGGAATTCTCCAGCCCCTTCCCAGCTCTGTTCCCTTCCCTGGACACGCTCCAGCCCCTCCAGGGCTCCCATCAGGGCCGGCACAGGGGATAAGGGCACTGTCCTGACCCTGCTGCCACCCCAGAGCTGGCACAGCCCAGGGGCCTCCAGTGGCCTCTTGCCCATCTGGGCACACCTGGGCACAGCTGGGCACACCTGGGCTCATGTCCAGCCACTGTCACAGCACCCCCAGGGCCTTTCCCAGCCCCTGTGCCCCAGCCTGGAGCTGCAGGGGTTGCTGTGCAGGACCTGGCACTTGGCCTTGTTGAACCCCACATCACAAATATGGCCAAAGCTTTCTGGGGCCAAGGACCCCTGAGCCTGGTGGTGTTGGTGACAGGTTACGTGGGGTAGGAGCCTTCTATGTGAGAGTGCCCTGATGGATATCAGGAAAGCTTTGTGTATCCAAGTCCCTCATTCCTGGAGTGTTTTTCCTTCTGGGCTTACTCACATCTTTCCTTCCCAAGTCTTTGCTTGCAGACAAAGCCAAAACTCTGTGTAGGACATGTCCCAGTTAGGCAAAGCCCCAGGCCTGTGTCATGTATGGCACAGGCAGCAGCGAGCATGAGGAGCAGGCTGTTTGCTTTTTTACTGCAGCTTGGAGCTCAGTTGACCTTTCTGTACAGAATGGAAGGATGAAATTCTAATTTCAGTTTGCTTTTGTGCTGAAGATTTATATCTCACTGGGAGAGTTTTATAGAAGAACATGGATGCTGCTGCCCTGCTCTAGCCAGGCAGTGCAGACAGTGAGAACTTAATTCCTATTTATTTTCCTTTCAGAGATGTCAACTCTGATTTATTATAAATTTTTAATATCTCTCATTTGTCTATAATGGCAGGAAGTTTAGTAAGCAGTCTGAGAAACTTGCAGATATGGTTTTACTCATAGTGTATCAAAGAGGTTTGACATATTTTTAAAACTAAATCAAATGTTTTGCTGAAACTTCATTGAATTACATTTATGTTGAAATGTTTTTTTTTTTTTTCTCTCCTGAGATGTGACATGCCTGGGAATACAGTATTAACAGGATAATTTTATTTTGCTTTTTATATCACTCTTGGTAACATTTCTGTGGGGAATGAATTAGTAATTGTTTCCAGATAAAATTGTTGCAAGGGTTCTTTGAGTAGAAGCTCCCTGAAAACTTGCCACACTGAGACTTGCTCAGGTTTCCAGAATCTCTCCTCTTGGTTGCAGCTGAAGTTCTATCACTGTGGATACTGTTTGGTTCATGGATTTTCCTTGGACATTATATTCAAAAGGTTGAATTTTTAGACAAAAAGATTAGATGTTACTGCCTCCACTTGGAAATTTCATTCGGTTTTGTGACTTCTTGGTCAGTACATAAGTGGTTTGAATTCTCAAAGATATTGAAGTTTTAGAAGAAATATCAATCACATAATTATGAAATGATTTGGGTTGGAAGGGACCTCAGAGCCCATCCAGTGCCACCCCTGCCATGGCAGGGACACTCCCACTGTCCCGTTGCTCCAGCCCCAGTGTCCAGCCTGGCCTTGGGATCCAGGGGCAGCCACAGCTGCTCTGTCACCCTGTGCCACCCTGCCCCACCCTGCCCACCCTGCCAGGGAACAATCTCTTCCCAATATCCAGCCTAAATCTCTACCATCTGTATGTTTATGCCTACATCTGTGTCTCCATGGAAAGCCCAGATGCTTCTTGTACTTCCAAAAATCTGAGCTTTTTCTTCACTTGCTTGAATGTCCATTTCTTGCAAAAGTTCAGTAATTGGGTTTTAGAAATCTTCAGCTCAATTTCTCAGGTTGAAAAGTATTATCATAAATTCATTTATAGACAGAGGAAGGTGGTGTTTAAAAATCTGTGGGTTTTGCTTTTTAAAATTTAAATCAGAGATCAACCTTAAAAAAGCTTCATGGAACAGAGTTCAGAAAATCATTTTTGACACAGCCAAAATATTTAGAAAAGTGAGATGGCAACATTAACAGATCACTGGGGAAAGGCACAGAAAAGGTTCCAAGATACGGTTTGGGGAACTTCTGGTCTTGCTTGCTTCTCTTTTTGCCAAGTTTAAATTTAGAGTGTTTTTATTTTAAAGCTGTGTTGTAAGTAGGACAGTTGAATTTTGCCAGGGGTCTGTAATTTGCTCCAGCCGTGTGCTGACAATGGAGTTCATAACTTGCCTAGGAAGGGATCCTGTTTTGGGTGTCACTACCAGACCAGGTGTTTGGGCACCTTCAGATGCTGCCGCCTTTGTGCTGCCATCCTTCCCTGTCGTTTATTAGAATTCGTTAGAACTCATCTGGAATATTTTGACTAATTCATATGAGATAGGAATATGTGTCCTAATGGTTTGGCTCTTGTTTTTGTCTTTTGCTGGTTTAGAATTTGCACTGTGCAGCATTTGCAGATGTTGATAGCAATGTAGAATCACAGAATGTTTGGGGTGGAAGGGATCTTAAAGCCTGTCTCATTCCACCCCATGCCACAGGCAGGGACACTTTCGTTTAGACCAGGTTGCTCCAATCCCTGTCCAACCTGGCCTTGACTTCCAGGGATGGGGCTTGAGGATCAGTCCTCCATTCAGGAGGTTGCCAAGGAGTTTGTGGAGAGTCAGATGCAGAATGAGGTGAGAGGCTGCACCACGGACTTCATCTGAACTGCATGCAAGAATGGTACAGTTTGTGTAAATAAATAGTTTGGGAATAATTTTAGCTTCTGTTGGGGAATTCTTCTGGTGATTAGGTGGTATATCCATACATGCAGGTTTGGAACCATGACATCAATCTGATAGAGAAACCATCACTCTTGAAGTGATGTCCTTCAGGATGCCATTCTTGGAGAACAATCATCAGAAGGCTGCACAGAGAGTTCAACAGGAGACTCCCAGCTGGGTTGTGTTGTGCTGTAGTTGGTTTGCTTATAATGGCTCTTAAGTAAATAATAATCTAATGATGGATCTTCAGAATTTAGAGAATCCTTTCTGAGTGTTGAAAACCACTGGACACTAATGCTTGTCTTTGTGTTTTTGTTTGCAGACTCACTGAACCTTCAGGATATGTCACAGATGGGCCTGGAAATTACAAATACAAGACAAAATGCACCTGGCTCATTGAAGGAAGGTGAGTGTTGGAAGCAGCTTGGGATTTTGTGTTGCTTATTGGGACTTTTAGGTGAGTTTTATCTGCACTGAATATTTTTAGGTCTCACAATACTTTCTGGCTAGTCTAGAAGCTAGATAGGGCAACACTTAATTGTTCATGGTACATAAGTTTTCATGCAACTGAGCCCTCCAAACTGACTTCTGATTAAGAGGTTCGTGTTGAAACAGCGGTAAACGAAAATCAGTGCACTTCTGTAAATAATGAAGGATTATTAATTACTTAACTGATACCATAGTTGGCCATCCAGATGATGGGATTCATGGGATTTTTCAGTAGTATGAGAAACAAGAGAAAGCTCTGAAAGCTTTTTTTCATGAAGAATCAGTTTCTGTAGTGATGGACTTCAGATATTTCTTTACTCACTGAGCCATGAGGACTTCAGAGGAGCCAGTGACCTTTTATTGCAAAGGTTTTCTAAACTGGGAGAAGTCCCTTAGATCTCTCCCCTCACTTTGCTGCCCTTCCTGTTATATTGCTTACAGCAGTTTCTTGCACAGGTTTTTAGGAGTAGCATTTTTAATGTCTGTGCTCTGTCATCTGATTGATGGCAGCAGTTCATTGCATCTCACTTGTTGAAGTATATTTTTGATAGTACCAAGCTGGTGCCAGGACTGTAAGACCCATTTGTTTTAGTCTCAGAGTTTCCATGGTCATATATGATGCTGTGTGATGACATCTGTGTGTTCAGTCACATTCCATGTTGTTCTCTGAATCTGCAGGTAGAGAGATCTGTGAATTGGCATGAGTCATGTGAGAGTGTGAACTTGTACTGGACACTGCGCACTCCAAGAGGCCTCTTGGCATCCTGGAGGATGAGAATTTGCTACAGTCCCAGAGGGCACTTTTCCTTTGTCTTCTCCCTGTGTTTAACATATCTGTTGCTGACATGCTAGTGGGATCAAGGAACCCTCAGCAAATTTGCCACTGGACACCAGGCCGTATGGTGTGGTCAAGATGCTGAAGGGAAGAAATGGCATCAAAGGGGAGCTGGACAGACTGGAGACATGGGACTGTGTGAATCATGAAGGTCAACAAGGCCAAGTGCAAGGTCCTGCACCAGGGCTGGAGCAAGGCAGAGCCCAAACTCAGGATGGGTGGGGAATGGCTGGAGAGCAGCCCTGGGCAGAAGGACTTGGGAGTGCTGCTGGGTGAGAGCTGGACATGGCCCAGCCCAGAACCCCCAGCCCTGGGCTGATCCCAGCGTGGGCAGCAGGAAAGGGAGGATTCTGTCCCTGTGCCCTCAGGCTCAGGTGAGACAGGTCCTGCAGAGAGTCCAGAGCAGGTCATGGAAATGCTGCCAGGATTCTGGAGCCAGGCTGGGAGAGCTGGGAATGTTCCCTGGAGAAGGGAAGGCTCCAGGGAGAGCTCAGAGCCCCTTGCAGGGCCTGGAGGGGCTCCAGGAGAGCTGGAGAGGGGCTGGGGACAAGGCCTGGAGGGACAGGACACAGGGAATGGAGGGACAGGACACAGGGAATGGCTCCCACTGGGAAAGGGCAGATGGGGCTGGGATCTTGGGAACCAATTCTGCCTGGGCTGGAATTCCCAGATTTGCTGTGGCTGCCCCTGGATCCCAGTCAGTACGCAAGGCCAGGCTAGATGGGACTTGGAGCAACCTGTCCATGGCAGGGGTGGAACAAAATGCTTGTGAAGTCCCTTCCAACACAAACCACACTATGGTTCTTTGTTTGAGAGGTCTGATGAGTTAGGAGGAGTTATTAATTATATTTCCTTCAGACATGTAATTGAGTTGAGGAAGTTTAAATCCTAAGCTGCTAAGATAACACAGAACTGAGGGCTAAGCTGCTCCATAGAACCATCTAGAACGATGAAACCGAGAGGCAGCCACTCACTATTAACTTTATAAGGAGCCCAGTTGTTTGAGGTGGTTAAGAGCAAAAGTTAGCTGCTCCAAGTGGCTACACCTTTTAATTTGTGTAGGTTATAAGAATAAAGCTGCAGTTTGCAATTACAAATAATTAAAAAATGTTTCACAAGAGCATTATTGCAGACAAACTAGCCTCAGCAATCTCAGCATAGCCAGCTTAACCCTCATAACTTCTGTTTTTAAAGGATATTGTGACTCATATTTTTATCAGAAGAGAAGTGCTTCTCTTGAGTCCTCAACGTCACCAAAGCTGCTCCTCCAGCCTATAATTGCTACTACTGAGAAGCTTCCTAGGGAACCACCAGTTTGTGGGGTTTGAAGTGAGATCTTTCTTGCAGGAAAGGCAGAAATGTTCCTCCCTATTCAGCAGCCAGGCATTTAGGTTGGAGTCCTTTTTCTGCCTGTGAGTGTTTATACCCTGCTGTCAGGACATGGTGGTAAACAGAACAGAGATAATCACGCTGATTAAACCAGCTGAAATCTGCAGCCGTGTGAAGAGTCCAAGCTTGCTGCCAGAAGTGAAATTCCCAGAGATCTGGACTTGGAAAGCAGCAGCTGTGGAGCTGTTCAGTTCTGAGTGCCCTCAGCTCGTTGCTGGCATTCCTTGTGCAGAGGGTTTGAGGTTGGCAGGGAAGGGAACAATCCCAGTGGCTGTTGAGGACCCTGGAGAGCTTCAGAGATGGAATCAGCCAGTGTTCCTTAGTGTTCTTATTTCCTTTCTGCACTGTTTCTGATTTTTCTTGGCTGGTGTCTGTGCTGTGGTCTCATCCCAGGGGAGTCCTTTTTACTTTTCCCAGGAGTGTGAACAAGGCAGATGAGCTCCCTGGAGCCTGGGGACCATGTGATGGTGCAGATGAGAGCTGTCTGCTAACGGCTGCTGGCTGTTGCAAAGAGACTCTTCCTTTTTGTTTGTGGTCTGAGCCTTCATTGATTGACAATTTATTTCTGCTCTATAGCTGTCAGGCTATTCAAGTAGAAGCAAGCCTCTATGACTCTATAGGCTGCTCAGTTATGAAGTCATAGGTACTCTTTCCTTTAAGCAGGATATTATCCTTCAGTTCTATCTGGTGCTTTTTTCCAAAGGCCCAGAGTAGATTGTTGTACCTATCAAAAATGGTCATTTTGCAGAATAACTCCCTAGAGACTTCCCCTCCTGTGGGAAGGGCAATGCTATTGGGGAGATCCTAGATCCTTGTGTCTGGCCTTTCAACAGCTCCAGCTATGGGTGGGAGCAAGCACTGCTGATACAGATTCATTTTCTATTTGTTTCAGGTCCAAGCACAATGTTAGTGATGTTTGTACCTTCCTGGAGCAAAACCCTAAATTAAATATCTGCTGTGGTTTCTCTGTGGTTGTAATTAGGTGTATCTTTTTATATTAGCCATGAAAAAAAATGGTATCTTACCATGCTGAAAACCTGGACATGCCCCAGCCATGGCCCCCAGAAGCCTCCCTGTGCCCTGGGCTGATCCCAGCGTGGGCAGCAGAGGAGGGGAGGACTCTGTCCCTGTGCCCCCAGGCTCAGGTGAGACCCCACCTGCAGAGCTGCCCCAGCCCTGCATCCCAAATTCAGGAGGACATGGAGCTGCTGCAGAGAGTCCAGAGCAGGTCATGGAAATGCTGCCAGGATTCTGGAGCCAGGCTGGGAGAGCTGGGAATGTTCCCTGGAGAAGGGAAGGCTCCAGGGAGAGCTCAGAGCCCCTTGCAGGGCCTGGAGGGGCTCCAGGAGAGCTGGAGAGGGACTTTTGGTTTGTTTGAGCAATGGCTGAGGTCACTTGGTTTGTTCAGCCTGGAGAAGACTGAGGGGAAACCTTATCACCTAATCCTTCTGAGGCAAAGGGAAGGGGCTGACACTGATCTCTCTGTAGCAGGGACAGGACCCAAGGGAATGGCTTGAAGCTGTGTTAGGAGAGGCTTAGCTTAGATACCAGGAAAAGGTTCTTCCCCCAGAGGGTGTTCAGACACTGCCCAGGCTCCCCAGGGAATGGTCATGGTCCCAAGGCTGCCAGAGCTGCAGGAGCATTTGGGCAATGCTCTCAGGCACAGGGTGGGATTGTTGGGGTGTCCTGTGCAGAGCCAGGGGTTGGACTCACTGATCCTTGTTGGTCCCTTCCAACTCAGCATATTCTGTCATTCTGTGATTTGTTCTGCACAACAGGACAGAGTTTTCTGACCATAAAGAATTTTTTAGTTAATACCAGGAGAGCTGCACACCAAAAAAAAACCACCTCAGCCCCAGCATGTTTAATGCACCTACAGTTACACCAACTCACTCAGTTTTAGTCTTGCCTAGACCAGAGCTTCACACCAGAGGATTGTGTTGAAGGGATTTTGCCCTGTGTTGTTGAGTGGCTAATTACAAATCTTTTATTTGTTCATTTATTTATTTATTTTTTCTTTACAGGCCAAACACAATCCTCAGGCTTCGATTCAATCACTTTGCCACAGAGTGCAGCTGGGACCACTTGTATGTGTATGATGGAGACTCAATCTATGCTCCCTTACTGGCAGCTTTTAGGTAAGTTCTCCTTGGTGACACTCAACTGTAGCCAGTGGTATTTTCTTAACTTAGAACTTCTCTTAAATGTGACTTCTGACACTGTAAATATGATCCAGTAATCCAAATGTATAACATTGCAAGTGCAGCACATATAGCCAATGTCCTTTTGTGCACTGTTCATCAGTATAAACAAATAAGGAGTTGTTTTTCACTTTTACAATGAACAAGTCATGTCACTGCACTCTAACATGTAAGCATTATGTTTTCATTTCCAAATCCTGATTCTTTGAGAGACTATAAAAATTATTGTCTTCTGTCTGGGCTGGAGATGATTTGGTGTTCAACATCCTTTGAGAGGAGAAAATGCCCCATTTATGGATTTGAATGTCATTTATGAGTTAAACTTGTAGTTCTGTCAATGCAGACAGAAGGGCAAAAGCCAGCTAATGTTATAGACATGGAGGTCTCATAGAATTATGTCTCTCTTTTATCTACCTAAAACTTCAAATCTTTTAGTTATTTGGAACATGTTCAGGAAGAGCAGTGATGGCTCAACATAGTTCTTGTAAAACCATAGAATCACAGGATGGTTTGGGTTGGGAGGGATCTTAAAGCTCATCCAGTCCCACCCCTGCCATAGCAGGGACACTCCCACTGTCCCTTTGCTCCAGCCCAGTGTCCAGCCTGGCCTTGGGCACTGCCAGGGATCCAGGGGCAGCCACAGCTGCTCTGGGCACCTGTGCCAGCCCTGCCCACCCTGCCAGGAACAATTCCTGCCCAAATCCCACCCAGCCCTGCCTCTGGCAGTGGGAGCCATTCCCTGTGTTCTGTCCCTCCAGGCCTTGTCCCCATCCCCTCTCCAGCTCTTGATGTGTACAAGTATCCATTCTTTTATCCATTTTTTTATCTTGACCAATAGGTTTCAGGTATTTGACTCGTCCATGTGATGACAGATCAGTGTGGATGCTGGTGAACAATGGGCATTTCATGCTGAGACCTAAGCATAACTTGTGCTGTGCTGTATTTCAGTCTTGCAGTGACACCGTGACACCACCACCTTATGCTTTTTATTCTTTAAACTGGAATTAGGAAAATAATCCCAAGTTATGTATGGAAAAACTAATGATTCTCCTGGCACTCTGCTTGTTCCAAGTGGCTGTGTAACTGTTTCCAGAATTAACCTTCTGCTGGGCTTCCTCTCATTTGTGAAATGGAGGTCTAAAAATACTTCATGTTTGTTCTAGGAAATCCTTGTAATGTCTATGAGAGATGATCAGAAGAGCAAAAGTTGATAAAAATTTAAACCATCCTATGTGGTTTTTTTGGTCTTCAGCTGCAAATATAGAGTTGTTTTGGATTGAAGGAATGTTTCCTGTAAAGCTTCAGACTCATGTGAGGTCAAAAGAAGACACCTCATTTGAAGAAGAAACAACCTTTTTCTTCTAAAAACCTCCAAAAACGTGGCAATGCCACCTGGAAGTGTTCCCTGGTATCATGCCCTGATTGATGTGCAGGAAGAGGAGGAAATGTTGTTTTGATCCAATGTCATTTTGTTCTAATCAAGCTATTTTTTAATACACTTGTGAAAAGGTGAAATGATGATTTGTGCCTGCAATTTCTTGTGTGTTTTCCAAAAATTAATAGCCTTTTAAAACTGAAGTTGTAAGCAGTTCACAGCATTAACAGTTATGTTTCAGACTGGGAAATCTTCCCTAAATCAGCAAGCCTGGATCTGAGGACAAGCAAACATGAGCTTAGTACAGTAATGTTTTTGAGGCAGGGAAAAAACCCAAATTTTTGTTTAATTGCTTCTTTAGATGATATTTGAATTTAACTTCATTAGCAGTGAGCTGTGGTGTTCATTAATCCAAGTTCAGGAAATGGCAGATGCTTCTCATTTTGGTGAAGTACCAGAAAGCATCTATTGAAAAACACCTTTCTCTGGTACAAAATAAATGCATTGGAATTTTTTAAGAGAAGTGTTTATATTTTCTGAATTTACTTGGGTTATATTAAATTTGTTATTGCCATAATATATTTCCTTGTTCATTATTTTTGCACCCATCCAGGAGATTTGCAAGACTAAGCTTTGGACCCTGTAAGCTTTGTAGAAATTCCTTTCTTTCTGGACTCAGTTTTTGTTCCCTCCCTGGCTTTTTACAGTAGTTCCTTGAACCTTCACTTCCTTCACTACTCTCATTTTGTTTTCTTGACCTTCTGATGCTCATTTATTTTTGTTCACAAGATAATATTTATCCTGAAATATATATATATGTATATCTTGTATATATATATAAGATGATCTTGGGAATCCTCAGCACTGGACCGTAGGGAAGCTTTAAATTGGTTTTATCAAATTTTAGCAGCAATAAATATTTGCTTAATGCCAGCATTTACACAGTTCCAGTGTGTGCATAGACTAAACTCCTTGCAGTCTGAGAGCCCTCAGAGCTGTCTGGTCCTGCACATTAAGTTTTTTTTATTAAACAGTGTTAAAAATATCTTTGCTGGTTTATATTTGTGACCACAGGCGCAGTGAGACTGTGTAAATTGTGCTGCTTCAAAAATGCAGTAAAAGAACATGGAAAACAAATGCAGCATGTTTGTCAGCACTGATGAAGAAATCTGAATTAGATAAACTCTACTCAGCACCAGTGAACTTTGTTGGTTTTTTTAACTTTACTCCACATTAAACATTTACCAGAGCTGGTTTTGGACCTTTATTTTCATTTTGCTCTGCAAACCCAGCTGTTCTTCTGCAAGATTTTTGGCAATGGCCCAGAAGCTCCTGGTGGTTGTTATCAGGTGCCACATGGATGGTCGTGTGTGTTCCTCAGGCAGCAGGATCAGCTCACCATCCTTTCTCCCTTGCACTTGAACACCCAAATCTGAGCCCAGGGTGAGTTGGGTTGGAAGGGTCTGATGCCTCTCTCAAAACAGGGCCACCATCAGAGCCCTGTGCCCAAGACTTTGTCCAATCAAGGTGTGAATTTATCTTTAGGATGGAGATCTCGTTGAACCTCTGGGTCAGGGGTCCAGAGATAGGTGTTAATGATAAAAAATTAATTTAATACTAATGTCTAGCCACAATCTCTTGCTGCAACCTGTTTGTGTTACCTCCTGTCATCTTCTTGTGAACCTCTGATATTCCCATCTCTAATCTCTGCTGTGGTAGCTGAGGTCAAAAATTAGGTTTCACCCTTCTTCAGCTGTATCTCCTTGAAGTTAAAGAAACCTCACTCCTTCTACCTCTTCTGGTACATAGATTATGTGACTCTCCTCTATTTTTTCCTTCTATTCCTTCAGTTCTTTGCCAGAAAGTGTAACTGACCTTGCTGTCAATGGGAACATGCATCTAGCTCAGGGGCTTCCAGCAGCAGGAGGACATGGAGCTGCCAGAGCAAGTCCAGAGGAGGCCACAGAGATGCCAAGGGCTGGAGATTCCCTGCTCTGGAGCCAGGCTGGGAGAGCTGGGAATGCTCCCCTGGAGAAGGGAAGGCTCCAGGGAGAGCTCAGAGCCCCTTGCAGGGCCTGGAGGGGCTCCAGGAGAGCTGGAGAGGGACTGGGGACAAGGCAGGGAGGGACAGGACACAGGGAATGGAGGGACAGACACAGGGAATGGAGGGACAGACACAGGGAATGGAGGGAAAGGACACTGGGAATGGAGGGACAGGACACTGGGAATGGCTCCCACTGCCTGAGGCAGGGCTGGGTGGGATTTGGGCAGGAATTGTTACCTGGCAGAGTGGACAGGGCTGGCACAGGGTGCCCAGAGCAGCTGTGGCTGCCCCTGGATCCCTGGCAGTGCCCAAGGCCAGGCTGGAGCAGCTGGGACAGTATGAGGTATCCCTGCCATGGCAGAGGTGGGATGAGATGATCTTTAAAGGTTCTTTCAACTCAGGCCATGCTGTGTTTCATTGATTCTCTGATACTGTTTTACTTTCTGCCACTGACTTCACCAATCCACTTACACAAAATAGATATGGTTTCAGTCCAAAGCAGAAGTTTGCCTTTCCCTGGGTGTTACTGGACAGCTGAGCTGAGTAGGAGTGTTTATTTGTTTTGGAGTAGAGATGGTTGCAAAATGTTATGAAACCTTATGAAAGGAAGTAAAAGCAGCATGTTACGAAACATGCTAATCTTGGCCAGAGTGGAGTTGCTCAGAGATTCTGGATCATAATTTAAAGGAAGTTTTGCATGTTCCTTTATCATTCTGAGTCTGCGTATTGGATCATTTTTCATTGCAGATGTAAATTCTGTTTGTGCCTCTGTTTATTCCATATGATGCTGGGAGCAGGCTGATTTATTCGCTGTTTTCGAGGTTGAACCTTTCAGGGATCTGATTGTTGCCACTGTGTTGTGGTCTTCATGGCTTTCTCTGAAAGAAATGAAAATGGCCCATCCCTGGAAATGTTCAGTCCAGGGTGGATGGGCCTTTGTGCATCCTGGTGGGGTGGAAGGTGTTTCTGCCCATGGAAGGGGTGTTTGACTAGATGACCTTTAAGGTCCCTTCTAACCCAGACAATTCTATGATTAAGTTTCCTTAGACTGTTTTAAATTTGTCTAGGTGGGATAACATCCTCTTTAGTTATTTACACATGAATCATCAGAAAAAGATGGGAATAAGAGAGTAAGTGGGATGCAAGAATTGTTTTGGAGGTACCTGTGTTCTTATCAAACAAATCCCAAATTTGAGATTTCTGTGAGAAAACAAAGAATTATCTAGTGATAGTCCTTTTATTAGGAAAGATTACTGAGGGGAATTTTTTATCTTGTCTTCCACTTACTTTTGCCCTGTAATATCAGTGATAAGTGCTGAAGAAGAAACCAGAACAAAGCAATTTTTTTCTTATCCCTGACCTGCAGTTTGCCTTATCCAAATAATTTTCAAATGTTTGTTTTCCTGTGGTGGAGACGTACTGTCCCTACAGTGTCCATTACAAAGGAATATTATGAACCAAACAAGAATTTTGTTAGGTTTTTTGTTCTTTGGTTTTGTGGGAGATGGTCTTTTGGGAGAGATAAACTTCAGAAGTCTCAAATGTTGAGAATGAAACAAGGCACCTCTTCCAGAGAGATGAAAAGGGAATTAACTTTGCTGTTTAATCCCATATCCTTGAGCAGCGGTGGGAAATTTGGCTTTCTCATAAGGAAATATCTCTTGAAATGTGTATCAGCAGATTGTGCTGGAGTTCGTTAGCCAAAATATGGGATCAGGTTCCAGTGATTTTTATGGTGTGTTGATAAAATGAAGGATATCTTTTTGTCCACCATAAGACTTGTAGCGCAGTTGTGCACTACAACTGCTGTTGTGCAGTTTGCATGATCCCACTGTAGATAACTCGTTCATCTTCCATTTTTGGTGCAAATACCCCAAAATCTGTAGCAAACAGGATCTGGGTGTCTATTCTGTTCTTGGAGCACACCATTGTATTGTATCATGGGGGCAGAAAAATTCAGGTCACAAAAATGTGCTTTTCAGGTGGTATTAATGGATGCTGTGGATAGCTGGGAGTAATTTCCTTGAGTGGATAAACTCATTTACTCTGTCCTAGGAAACTGTCTTAAGCTTTCTATTCTAAACAGATGTGAAAAGAGGAAAAGTAAGTTCTTCTCAGGGGGGAAATTCTTTTCATCATTGCTTTTTGGTTGATGGTGGCCTTGGATAATACTCGGAGTCGCAGGGCACAGGACAAGACTGGGCTGTTTTGCCAGGAGAGGGCTGGAGCTGCCTCTGGCTCCCTGCCCCACCCTCTGCTTTGACTTTGCCTTTGAAAATGGGAGTAAGGCTGGGGAAGGATGGATCTGTACAGGAAAATAGCAGCTGACTGTGAATAGGGGGTGGTAGACAATGTGTTGTACATGGATAAAGGCTTTTAAAAACATAAATTCAATAGACTTTGAATTTGTGCCCACTTTGATGTGTTTTGTATGAGGGAGGAATCAACTTTTTGTTTTTGTCAGGCTTCTGATAAATGAAGAATAAAATTCCCTCTCAGATACAAAGAATTTAGTGCAATAGGGAAATAGGTAGTAGTTACTTTTTTCAAAGCTCATTTTAGTTTGTCAGTTTGATCCAATTATTTTGACAAACCATTAAATAAATCTGGAGTATGTCTGGAATACTGTAGAGAGTCTTGCCCACCATCTTTGTTTCTCTCTGCCAATCCTGGAAAACTAGAAGGCTGGATCTAAGAGAACCTGAAAGGGTGAGAGAAACAGCCAAAGGCATCCAAAAGCCTGAAGCAAAGAATGAGGTGGGAGTTGAGAATGTGACAGGCTGCTATGATAGAAAAGACAACAAACGTGGATGTGATGAGTCAGGTGGCGCTTATAAAAGAAGAGATGATGGGAAGATGTGGTGCAGATGAGATGCTTGAAGGATGAGATGGCATCCAGAGGGACCTGGACAGGCCCAAGGAGTGGCACTTAGGAACCTCATGAGATTCAACAAGGTCAAGTGCAAGGTCCTGCATCAGACTGGAGCAGTCCTGAGTATGAGAACAGACTGTGGGATGGAGGGATGGAGAGCAGCCCTGGGGAGAAGGACTTGGGGATGTTGGTGGGTAAGAGAGTGGACATGCCCTGGCCTCTTGAGCTGGGACCCAGAACACACCCCAGCCCTGGGCTGATCCCAAAGAAAGGTGGGAATTGTGTCCCTGTGCTCCCAGGCTCAGGTGAGACCCCACCTGCAGAGCTGCCCCAGCTCTGCATCCCAAATTCAGGAGGATGTGGAGCTGCTGCAGAGAGTCCAGAGGAGATCATGGAAATGCTGCCAGGATTCTGGAGCCAGGCTGGGAGAGCTGGGAATGTTCCCCTGGAGAAGGGAAGGCTCCAGGGAGAGCTCAGAGCCCCTGGCAGGGCCTGGAGGGGCTCCAGGAGAGCTGGAGAGGGGCTGGGGACAAGGCCTGGAGGGACAGGACACTGGGAATGGAGGGACAGGACACTGGGAATAGAGGGACAGACACAGGGAATGGAGGGACAGGACACTGGGAATGGCTCCCACTGGGAAAGGGCAGATTGGGCTGGGATCTTGGGAAGGAATTCCTGGCTGGGAGGGTGGGCAGGGGCTGGGCTGGAATTCCCAGATCTGCTGTGGCTGCCCCTGGCTCCCTGGCAGTGCCCAAGGCCAGGTTGGACATTGGGGCTGGGAGCAGCCTGGGATAGCAGAAGGTGTCCCTGCCCATGGCAGGGGTGGGATGAGTTGAGCTTGAAGTCTCTGATTTAAGCTTCTGGTGCAAACCAGTCTGTGATTCTATGGCTGACTGTTCATATTTCTCATAGAAAAGGAACCCAAAAGACAGCAAGTCAAAAATGAGTAGAATAATCCTTTCTCTGCTGTTGTGGAGTTAAATTTTTAACCTCACTGCTGCACCTTTTTCAGGTGATAAGGATATAAATGATTAGAAAGAAATTGGATAGAAGCATGGATGAATGGTTTATTTAACTGTGCTAACCTGGGTGCATTCTCCAGGTCTGAGCATCTGAACTGGATGTCTGGAAGTTGGACTGCACATCACCAAAATGCTCTGTACTTGCTTGATATGTCAAAGCCTTTCCCAGTCATTTTTGTGGCCCACAGTCAGCAGAAGACCTGGGCTCAGCAGACCTTTACTTTGACTTTGTAATACATATTTTATTCTTTTAGTACACATTAATTTCTGTTGCCAAACATGCTGCCTTTTTTCATGAATGGGACCTGCTTAATTAATTGCTGAGTAACTTTCAATATACATTTATTTATGATTCCACAAATTCATTATACTTCAAATAATGGAAATACATCAAGTTTAGGTTGTTTTATTGAAATTCAGTTATTTTATTGAAAGTACTGGTGCATTTACTCTTGTTGCTTTGCTCCCTTTAATTTCACTTCTAATATTGTTCTTTTACTTTTCCAGTGGTCTTATTGTTCCTGAGAAAGACAGCAATGAAACAGTACCCGAAGTTGTAGCTACTTCTGGATATGCTCTTCTACATTTCTTCAGTGATGCTGCCTATAATCTCACAGGGTTTAACATCACCTATACGTAAGTGGCACCACTCCACAGTGATGCTGCAAGTTGAGCAAAAGCAGTTTCCCCTTTTCTCACTTTTGTCTTGAAATAAGCAATTGCCATTGAAGTGTCTAATTATGAGAAGACACCTGAAATTAGATTTTTATCTTTATTGTACCCCTGCAACAGCTAATAAGTGGCATGTGCTCACTGTTACAATTTGTCTGCTGTCAGTGTGGACAAATGTTTGCTGAGTTTGATTGTATCTAATCAACAAGAATTGATATGTTTTGTGCACATCTGTGCTCATGAGTGTTCTGCAGAGATCTGCACAAACACACTTTTCCATCAGCCACACATTTCACTTGAGACACTGGGCTGTAGCTGCTCTTGAGGATCCTCATCCTTGGGATATGCTTTCTTATTCAATTGCTGGATTGAATCCCTTAATCTGGCTTCTTTTTGTTCTGGACTGTTTTATATTCTTTCATTCATATTCTAAACAGATGGTTGCTTTCTGTTCACTGGCATGTATTTAGTCCTCAATGATGAGCTTTTGAAAAGCAATTCTGCCCTAATTCATCAACTGCTTTTAGAAAGGTTTTGTCGTGAGGTGAATGTGTGGACATACTTACAGAGATGGAAGGTTTTGCTTCTGCAGGGTTTGTGAGTATTGATTTTTTTGTTCCTGCAGATGCACGTTATGTTTGTGACACATTGGGAGATTTAATTTGGGAGTAACCTGTAGAAGGTCTCACCTCTTTCAGAAAAAAAAGCTGGAAAAACTTCAGTCACAGCTACCTTCTTGCAAAAATTGAATTTCTCTTAAAATGAGGAGCTTAGATTTTGAATATCAAGTCTCAGTGCTCTCATCCTTAATAAGAACATAAATATGTGCTTAATAATCCGCATAATAGTGAATTCTTTAAAAATAGGGGCATCCAGCACCCCTTGAAAGCACTAGAAGAAGATGAGGAGCCTTTGCAAAGTTACTTTGAAGAGGCAGCGTTCTCCAAGTCTGGCTGATTGATAAACCAGGGCTCCATCTACTGCCAGCTTTTGGATTTGCACCATTGCAATGAAATACTCTCTTCAAGAACAATATTCTTTTAATTCTTCACTTTCTTCATAACTTCAGACAATTTCAAGTGCTGTTTTGTGTTATGGTTCTTAGGTTTCCTCATAACAATTTTGCAGTAAATAGATTAAGTGGTACATAGCAGTCTTCATAGTTACTACTGGGTGTAGGTGCTCAACAAACACCTGTAAAATTATGTCTTGGAGCCAGTGACAGTGAGAACAATGGGTAGTAATTTCTATCTGTGAGTTATTCTGGTTGATACACAAGCAAAAACTGGAGTCTGGAAATTAATATAATCTCAAAATTTGGACCTTTACCAAGGATGTATCTGGTTTTGCTTCAGCTACATTGCAGATATTATAAAATCAGAAATTATTCAAACCAGGCACGCCTCAGCTTGGGTTTCATCTCCAGTTGTTCTCTTGGTAAGCAGATCCCAGAATAGCACCTAATTGTGAGCAGTTTAAGTATAAATTGCACAGACACCACACTCTGAGTAAAGTCTTACTTACTGTTGAGTGTTTTAAGGCAAGTCATTTGCCTTACAAATAGCTAAAATCATATTGATAATTTTCTCAGAGGAGCCGAGAGTTTAAGTTGTGAAATGAATTTTCTAGGAATAGAGTACAAATCTCTACAGGTCCATCACACACCAGGTAGCAGATGACTGTCTCTTGGTTTGTAAAGATTTGTATTAACTTTGTTCAGCATCACTCTTGCCTTTGTTATTACATGAAGGGAATCTGCTCCCTTCCTGATGAGCTGCTTTGTGCTCTGTCCCCAGTTTCAATATGTGTCCCAAGAACTGTTCTGGCCAAGGGGAGTGCAGGCTGAACAGCAGCGCCATGGCCCTGCAGTGTGAGTGTGCTGAGCACTGGAAGGGAGAGGCCTGTGACATTCCCTCCTGCCCGGGGAGCTGCGGGGCACCTGAGAGAGGCCAGTGCAGCCTCCAGGGCTCGAAGGCGTGCTCCTGCTCTGCAGGATGGCAAGGTGGGTCTCCTGCTGCATACAGAACTTGTGGGATGAATTTTCTATGTGTGAAACTGGCAGTTTAATTGGGAGTACGTGGGAATGTTCTGCCTGACAAGTATTAGCATTTTGATTAGGAACACAGTATCTGCTTTTTAAATATATAAGATCAGACTTCATTTGGAAGGGTGGATATTCTGGAGAGGAGGCCACACAGGGGCTCCAAGGGCTGGAACCTCTCAACTCTGGAGACACTTTGGGAGAGCTGGGGATGTTCAAGTGGAGAAGAGGAGGCTCCAGGGAGACCTCAGAGCCACTTCCAGTGCCCAAATGGCCTCCATGAGAGCTGAAGAACCACTTTGGACAAGGGCCTGGAGTGCCAGGACAAAGGGGAATGACTTTAAATTGAAACTGAGTTGTTTTAGATTAGATATAAAGAAGAAGTTTTTTACAATGAGAGTGATGACATGCTGGCACAGGGTGCCCAGAAAAGCTATGGCTGCCCCATCCCTGGAGGTGTCCAGGTTGGACATGGCTTGGAGCAAACTGGGACACTGGAAGGTTTCCCTGCCCATGGCAGGGTGGTGGGAGGGGATCTTTCCAGCCCATCCCAGACTGTGATTCTGTGTTTTTTACGATTGCTTTTAAAAGCAACTTTGTCACCTTTCAAAGTGGGACCAACCTGTGGTGTGCAGGCATCCCTTCAAACCTCATTCTTATGCAGCAGATTTGAGCCTGGTTGCCATAGTTGACCTGTGTGAAGATGTAAAGTGCATTGTTCTCATGTCCAGCTGAGCTGGTCATCCACATCCAACTTGGCAGTGATTTGGCCTGAACATACATTTTGCCTTTGCAAAGACCTACTGACATGTAAGAGTTACTCTCATATTGAATGCAGTCAGCTACAGCACTAGCAGGAGATTGACCTCCAGCTGAAATGCAGCTTTGGAAAAAAAAACGTTTTTAAATCTTATTTTCCCAGGTCCTGACTGTTCAATTCCTCTTCCTGCAAACCAGTCGTTTTGGACCCGAGAGGAATACACTCTTCCAAAACTTCCTAGAGCATCTCACAAAACCGTCATCCATGACAATAAAATGTGGATTGTTGGAGGCTATGTCTTCAATCATTCTGACTCTCAGAAGGTTTTAGCGTGAGTATAAACCCTGATAATAAAAACTAAAGAGAGGAACTTAGGTTTGAGAGTTATTTTTAGGAAATGCCACCTGATGAGCTTTGCTTTGGTCTATGCTTCATCTCCAAGGGAAAACAACCGTAATAAAAAGTCAGGCTCACATTTGAGAAGGGCGAAAATCTTGCTAAGGGCTGCTAATTTTGGAAAAGAAAAGCATAAGGTTCCTGATATTCAGTGAGTTTTTGATTCATCTGTGTCTGACAGAATTTAACTATTCTCTGTATATTTCTGGGCCAGCTCCTAAATGATTTCTAGCCTCATTCAAAGAGGGTAGTTTTGTTTCAGTGTTTTTAGCCCTTCCCTATGTTGTGTCTGTGTGACTTTTTTGCTCCTTAATTAACACATACTGATTACTCTGGATGGTTATTCACAGTGGATAGGATACCAAACAAGGAATGGCATTAGGATGAGGACATTTATGTAAATGTTTGAGGAGATTCAACAGTAACTAAAATACCAAGTAATAATTTTGTACTTCATGGAAATTCTCCTTTTAAAACAACTCAGTTTTCGTGTTGCATTAGGGCAGATGTGAGGATCTCACATACCTCACTTTGATGGACTTAAGTGAGAGCTGTGTATTCTGCACTCACATCCTGAGATAATAGTTCTTCTAAGGGAAGAGGAGCTGAAAACACTCATTTAAATGTAGAACTGTTGCTAGTTGCACCCACAATTTACTCCTCCAAAGTCACACCTCGTTTTTTAATAGGATACCCTGTGGCTTTGTTGAATGCTTTCTCTCAGAGGTGATTTTATCTCACAAGGCCCTAAGCCTGGCAAATATAGTGCCTTATGTTGATTAAGAAGCTACAAGCCATTTTCAGGGCAGAGGGTTTATGTTATTTTAAGCATGAATGGCAAAGACATAATTAAAAAGTGTTTTTAAGCACTGGCAGAGATTTTTAGTCAAGCAGCTGGAAATTACCTCAGTTTAGTGTAAAGTTTTCTTACTTTTTTGAGGGAGAGATGGTGTCGGTTGTCACAGCTTAATAGGCAATGCATTAGCTCTTGGGTTTATATGGAAAAGAAAACAGGGCAAAGGAAGTCAATATGTGGATGTTGAATAAGAGAGCAGGCTCAACTGAATTTTTTTAACCCATAAGTAGTTTGTGTCTGCTTTGTGCATGCTGAAATCATGGCAGGATATATTATTTCAGTAAATAATTATATCGAACATATTATATTGGTAAATATTTTTCCCCAAATCTTAGAAAAGGCAAGCAGTCATATTCTCAGCTTTAATGCCTATTCCTTGGAAAATAATTCAGTTTTTATTATTCAGGTATGATCTTATTTCTGAAGAGTGGCTTCCACTGAACAACTCTGTGAACTCAGTGGAGATGAGATATGGTCATTCATTGGCATTGCACAAGGTAAGTTCAGTGTTCCAGACTCACTTCCCAGCTGGTTTCCCCTTCCCTCCTGCTTCCCACTCCTTCTCCCAGATCAGTCTTGCTTTTAGAGGAGCATTCCTCATTCAGAGGCCTGTCCATGCTTAGCCCAGGCTGTACACTTGTGCTCAGGGAATCCTTGGGTGGGTGTCCTAGGAAGTCTGTGGTGTCTCTGCCTGTGTGTTCCTTCTTTGCTCTTTTTCCAGAGATTTTGAGGATGACTGAGGTCAGTGAGTCCATTATTTCCTTCTTGCACTCTGTGCTGACAAGACATGCCTGAGGCTGAGTTTGCTGGAGTTCAGCTGATTCCCCATTCTGCCTTTTATGTACATCATGTGAATAGTTTTATGAGCTCTGCTGTCCAAGACACCAAAGCAGATCTGGAGGATTACAGATTTTTGTTACTTGCTCTGCAAATAAACTTGTGAATCTGATCTTTCAGCATCTGACACAAAGTGGATTTGACTGTTTTTACCTCCTTTCTCACTTGTGTGCCTTGCTGTGAGTGTAGGCCATGTGAGAGCAGGATGACAAGGTCTTTGGAAAGGAAATGAGCTGATCCATTATTGACCTTTGGCTTTTGGAATGCTATTTAGAGCAAACAGTGCAGGCCTGTGCAAAACTTAATCAAAAAACTGCACACACTGTCATTCACCAACAGAGCACTTGAGGAACCTCAGCATGGAAATTCATTATGGAATCACAAAATGGTTTGGGTTGGAAGGGACCTTAGAGATCATCTGGTCCCAATCCCCTGCTGTAGGCAGGGACCTTCCACTATCCCAGGGTGCTGCAAGCCCCATCCAGCCTGGCCTTGGACATGCAGAGATGAGGCAGCCACAGCTGCTCTGGGCAACCTGTGCCAGGGCCTTCCCACCCTCACAGGGAGCTGTTCTTTCCCAAGATCCCACCCATCCCTCCCTCTGGCAGTGGGAAGCCATTCCCTGTGTCCTGTCCCTTCAGCCCCTTGCCCACAGCCCCTCTCCAGGGGACCTTATTAAGGAATTCAGAGCAGTAGCTTCATTCCTTACCAAATTGCTGTTTCCTAAATGCTGGACTCCTTGGCCTCACTTCATCTGCCTCCTTTCAGGACGACATCTACATGTACGGAGGGAAGGTGGATGCGACGGGGAACGTGAGCAGCCAGCTGTGGGTGTTCCACATCCCGCGGCAGAGCTGGGCGGCCGTGGCGCCCCGCGCCAAGGAGCAGTACGCCGTGGTGGGGCACTCGGCGCACGTCGTCACCCTGCGGGACAACAGCACCGTCATGCTAGTGCTCTTCGGCCACTGCCCCCTCTACGGCTACATCAGCAGCGTGCAGGAGTACAACCTGGGTGAGGGAGGCCCTCCTGCCGTCACTGCAGCTGAAAGAGCTGCTCTGAAAGTCACAACTCACCTTCAGATAGCAAAGCACATGTGTTCCCCTCCTCCTCTTTGTGTTTACAAGAAGTTGAACCTAACATATTTATATAACCCAGTGAGCAAGCAGCCACGTGCCTGCAGCTTTATACACAGTGTTAGGTCCCAAAGACATAAAGCTGTAATTGAGAGGTAAAGCAGGGACAGTTTAGATTGAATTTCCTCTCTCCCTCTGACAAAACAAACACTTCTGAAATTATTTCTGAATTCTGCAATTATAATAATGGCTGCAACAATTCAGAGCAAATATCTGCTTAACCTGACACTCGTGTCCCCAGCAGCAGATGCTATAGGAAACAGGTGGTGAATTTCTGGATTCCCATATCCCTGATAGGATCTGACCCCCATGTCCTGGAATGGTCCAGGCTCTGATTTTAGGATGCAGAGATTTCTAGTATCACTAGAGAAGAAGCACAGGAAGCTTTCCAGGTAAACTGAACGTCTACCTAACCCAAAAAGGGAGGCATGTTCCTGGCTCCACAGGCCATGTAGAGATTGTAGTTAAGCACAGGAATTCACAGCAGGAATGTGCTTGTTATTCTCAGGGGTAGTGGCCCTGTCTGCACTTTGGACCTGTTATCTTTGTCCTCCAGTCATGCTGATCCAAGGGATCTGCTGGAGCCTGATTCTCTGGAGTCCATGTGAGCGAGATTTCTTCCTCTAGCAGAAATCCAGAGAGAACCAGGGCGTGTGGGGCAATGATTTGTGTGATCTGGCAGACTGTTCAATTCCTTTGCCTTTTGTGTGCCTGCTCTGGCCTGGAGTTGGGAAGCTTGTATAGGGTTTCATTCAGCACTTACTACAGAGATTTGGTGTGTAATGTGCTATTTTTATTTCAGTTGCCATTATAATATGTCTAAAGTGCTTCAGACCAATGTTATTTTAGTGAGTGAGATATGGGATCATGAATCACATATTAGTTTTTAACAGCAGTGTTCTTCACAGTCAGGCTTGGCTTCAGTGCTGTCTGGGTTTATATATATATTTATACACATATAAAAAGTAAAAGTGCTCTTGAGTCCCATTCCAAATCAAGTCACAGTGCTGGCATTTTCATGTCGTGAAATGCAATCTATTATTTGTCTACTTTTTATTTCTCATTTACTTAGCTTGTCTGCAAAATGTAATAAATGACTGTGGAAGAGCTATTTCTGCTTTAATTAAAAATACCTGGCAATGCTTCTTGACAACAGGCTTCCTGAAGGAGAATATTTTTGGGTTAGAAGTGATAGAGACAGTGTCTAGATCAGAGTCAGGGGAATCCCAGTGTATTTCACCATGGTGTTGATGAGTTCTTAATGGGCAGAAATTAACCATGCTTTGTCACTCATTTTTCAGAGACGAATACCTGGAGCATCTTACAGACGAGCGGAGCTCTGGTGCAAGGAGGATACGGTCACAGCAGTGTTTATGATCCAAACACAAGATCAATCTATATCCACGGGGGTTACAAAGCGTTCAGTGCCAACAAGTACAGGCTGGCAGATGATCTGTACAAGTATGACGTGGATTCCCGTATGTGGTAAGTGATTCTTCTTCTGTCTTTTTACTGATTACTACCCTGTCAGTTTTGTTTGTAGTGAACAAGAGGGTGGATATTTGATAAGGGTACAGTGAATTCAGATAGATGCTGTCCTCTTGGATCTCTTGTTTTTATGTTCCCTTATGAATAAAGAATGATATAATCAATATAATCAAGGCTGTGAACAAGCCAAGAAATCAATTTTAATCTATTGTTTGATTCAAGCTGAAAAGAAAAATTATTTGATGTTTTTTCTTGCTAGCCATACAGCCTGTGCATATGAGTTACAGTTACTGCAGTCATGTGAGCGATAATCCATTCTGCAGTTAAGACTGTAAAAGAATTTCTATTATAACCCTATTTTCTTCTGGCCCTGTAACTGCTTGGAATGTTCATTTCTTAAGCTGAAATCTTCTGTGATTTGTTTCTGCCCAAAGGTGAGTTTTATTAAAAAGCTATAGCCACACTCTACAGCCTGAAGCAAGAGGTGAAATACATTTTCCTTAATTCTGTGTTTTTCTTAATGTTGATTCTAAAGGCTCCTGACAAAAAGGAGACTGTCTTTTGGGTTAACACATGTAAATTTGACACACTACATCTCTCACTGGGTGATAAAAATAACTTGTAAAATAGCTTGTGTTTCTGCAACATCTGCCTTGTCCCCAGCCCCTCTCCAGCTCTCCTGGAGCCCCTCCAGGCCCTGCCAGGGGCTCTGAGCTCTCCCTGGAGCCTTCCCTTCTCCAGGGAACATTCCCAGCTCTCCCAGCCTGGTTTCAGAATCCTGGCAGCATTTCCATGACCTGCTCTGGACTCTCTGCAGCAGCTCCACGTCCTCCTGAATTTGGGATGCAGGGCTGGGGCAGCTCTGCAGGTGGGGTCTCACCTGAGCCTGGGGCCACTGAAGCAGAATCCCCTCCTTCAACACAAATCCTCTCAGAAAAGTAGGAAAATCCTCCAAAAGATGACCCTCTGTGTTCAGTGCCATCAATCCTACTGGTTAAAGTTGAGATCAGTGGTGAGTTTGGTTAGTGCTTCCCATCATTTTGTCACTGATGAGCCAGAGTGTTGTGCAGGTATTAACCTGTAGGCCCCATTTTCAGGAGCTGTATAGATTTCCTTAAATTAGATTTTTTAGCTGTGAACAACAGATGCTGCCCAGTGTGAAAGAGTTCTTTGGGTTGCTATAAAAGGAGTGTTACTGCAAAATATTGGTGTCTTCCTAGACTGACTATATTCAAAAGACAGGTTTGTGTGAAAACTTGAGAATCCCTAGGGAAAGAAATTATTTGAAGATCTATAGCTTTAGAAAGAAGCTCTCATAGATATTTCTCCTACATATCGGCAAAGAAAATGGAAAGATGGAATGGACTTACAGGTGGAATTGAACAGTGTGGAATGTAATTGTTAAGTACCTCATTAGGAAAAGTAGTTAGATACTACCACCCTCCTCCCTGCACCCTCAAAATGTTCTTCAGCTTAGATTTATGGAGTGTTTTGCCTTTGCCAGGTACTTAGCAGTCTGATGAATACATCTGTTTTTATTTCTGAAGGACTATTCTGAAAGACAGCCGGTTTTTCCGCTACTTGCACACAGCTGTGATAGTGAGTGGGACCATGCTGGTGTTTGGAGGAAACACTCACAATGACACCTCCATGAGCCACGGAGCCAAGTGCTTTTCCTCAGATTTTATGGCCTATGATATTGGTAAGTTCTTGCAGAAGCAATAACAACCCCCTAAATACTTGGCTATTCCCAGGGAGCTGTCCTCAGTTTGTCTCCAGAATGACTGGTTTATGTGTGGATGTTTTATCCCAAATGGTGCTGGGCACAGGGGTGTGCAATCAATAACTTGTTACAGAATTCCAAGCAAATGAGCTGCAGTGATTTCCAGTTAGAGACAGCAGCAGTTCCTTTGTCAACAGTCTGTACACAACCTTGGGCATTAAGTATTTCCTACTATCTAATCTGCATCTTCCCTGGCGCAGCTTGATGCTGTTCCCTGTCCTGCTATCTCAGTCATAAATCTATTCTGATATTTTGAGTGTGTTTTAATCTGTGATTGATCAAAAATTCAAGTTCTTAGGGCAGTTACAAGCACTAGACCCTGCTGAAACTCAGCCTGTACTGCTCTTGTTTTAACTGCTTTTTTTTGAGAATAAAGCCAAATTATTAGGTTGGATTTTCTGAGTTTCAGTCGCCAGGAGAGGGCAGCATTTATTCGTGGATTTGAATTACAGAGATGGTGAGTTAAGAACAAGGAAGAAGAGGTGAAATTACATAAAAGAAGGTACATACATACCCAGATAATTTACAATGGAGAAAAACACCACTCCCTAATCTGACATTAACCTTTTGCTCTCAGAATTGCCCTAAATGTGGCTTCACTGAAATAATCCTGTAAATCTGAAGTCTCAAAGTGACTGTCCACTGAGACCTCACCCCTGGTTTGTGAGAGGAAAATGCAAGTGAATACTTGGGTCATCAGGGTTTGGTATCCTTGCGCCCTTTTGCTCTCTGTTACAGCAATTATTCCATTCTGCCTCCTGTGATTTCTAGTCACATCCATTTGGAATCCTTGTGTGCTCCTAGCTAGCTTTATTTTTACTTTTTTTTTTTTTTTTTTTTAATTGAAGAGTTAAAATGAGGTATTTGACCAGGTTGGATGGGCCTTGGAGCAGCCTGGTCTAGTGGAAGGTTTTCCTGTCCATGGCTCAGAGCTGAAATGAGATTGTTTTAAGGTGCCATCCAGCCCAGAGTGTTTTGGCATTCTGTGGCAGTCACGAACAGTTTGATTTTTTTCAAACTGGTAGCAACAGTGATAGATTTTTTTTCTGCATTGTGTTGTCTGCCATGACCTGTTGAACTCAGCTAGGTATAAAACACAAATTGCATTAATTTGACAAAATACGATGTTCATTTTGATTCACTTTAGGTAACAGGCAGGGTCATGTTACAAGGTATGAGTGATGCAGTCAACATTCCCAGTTCTTACCGGATACATACTGACTTGTGAAGCTTACATTGATTTTACCTGACATGATGGGTGAGGGGTGTTCTTGAGTCTCAGTCTGAAAAGAGCAGCTTTTTTTTCAGAAATAAGACCACTTCTTCTGTTCTCTTCATTGCAGGAGCCATTGTGCATTATTTTCCTTATCCCACGTGACTAGGAATGCATTAGGGTGGTGGTTCATCATTTGTGTCACAGCAAAAACACCTTTCCAGTGGTTCTTCATGCATGATCTCTGCAGTAATTAATTACCCTGGTTACGCTCCATTGCTCTTCATGGGAATAAGCCCATGTAACCCTCCTGTTATCTATCCCTTGATGTTCCCAAGGCACAAGTTACCCAGAAGAATTTCAAACAAGTTGATACTGAGAGCCTTCCTTGGAGAGGCTTAATAATTGTCTATATTCCCTACTTTTATAGTGTCCTGTCTGGCTGGTTTACTCATTTTTTGCATCTTGTTGATTAGCCATTGTCATTGATTAATGATCACAATGATGGTTGGGAGACTGGAGTGGAATTAAACCCAGACTGAAACAAATGCTTCAAACCCAGGTCTTCTCCTTAACCTTTGCCATTACAACTTTTTTTGGTGATAAGTAATTTTATTTACATCATCAAATTTTTCTGGTTTTCCCTCCTCAAATTTCGACTAATTGGAGCATGTGCACTGAGTATTGGGAGGACATAAAATCTTTTTTCTGTGTGAGGCAATGCTAACAGCTTGCACTGAGATCTGTGCTGGGGGTGAGCAATAAAAATTCTTGAATGTTTCTTATCCTTTATCCTCTACTTGATTAGGTTGGGGCATATTCAATCCAACTTTTGTCTGGATGCTGCCTAGTTCAGGAAGGTTTCAGGATAACAATCCAGCTGTGTCCGTGTGTTATTCTTGATTCTCAGGACAAGCCTTTAGATTGTTAATATTTTGGTTGGGCGAGCACTTGGGCAGAGCTGTCTCACAGGATTTTCTGCACACTGAAATGGCCAGTTAGCTCTTCTATCACCAAAATTGGTCTCTCTGGCTTTTGTCAAAAGGTTTCCTGCTCTGCAGCAGCTTTGAGTGGAAAAATACCTCGCCTAACCTTCCACCTGCTACTTATGTAAAGGTGCTGCTTTTGAATTGGTCTTTTCTCCCCACAGAAGAAAAACTTAAACTTTTCTATTTACCCCATCAAAATTCTGATGACAAACACAAGGAGAGACTGGATGTCTGTGTAGCTGACATGTTCTGTTTGAACAGTACATTTAATAAATCCCAGCATTGTAAGTTCTAGGTTAAGTTAGAAAGGAGAAGATTCTTTGTAGTCTCAGAATTACTCTGTTTTTCCAGTGCTTGATCTCTGGTTAAAAATGGGAAAGAAGCTTAGAAAGCAAAATATTCCTGGCCTTCTATTAATCTAGAAAAACATGTTTCTGGGCCTCACATAACACACAACTTGAGGGCTAAAAAATTGCAAATTGCTTTCCAATTTTTATGAAGTTTCCTATTAAAAATTGGAACTGTCATGCTTGGCTTGGGAGTGAGGCTGAGCTAGGTTAAATTCTTTGAAAATGGAACAAATGAAATGTAAAAATAAAATCCAAAATCACAGTTTATCAAAGTACTAAATCTAACTGTGTCTTCTGTCTTTTCTTTATCAGCAGTCTTGAACAAAATTGCTCTGCATCTGTTGTTTTATCCAACAATTCTCCAATTAAATTTAGTAAAAAATTAAAACTTTGTTTTTCTTTGCCCTTTTAGTTTATCCATGGACTACTTTGATTTGTGGGCTTTTTGTTTTTTTTTTTTTCCCAATGGTTTTATCTCATATTAAAGAATCTTAGGAGTATTTGAGGGCTCTGTAGATCTTTACAGGAGATTGACTTTTCTGTCTTAATTGCATAAATTGCATTCAAGTGCCTTTAGGGTATTTGCCCCCAGGGTGATCCATTCCCTTTATGAATTGGACTGACTTTTCCTACTTTTGTTCCTTTGCTCAGTGGATTAGATGTTTCTTAATTTGTTTTTCTCTCTCATGCTACCCAAAGGAAAAAACTACCTGAGAAACCAAGTAAAAAATGAAGCAGAACTTAAAAATTTTATGCTAATAGAAAAAGATGGCATAATCTAACATTATATTAAAAGAGAAAAACAGCCACAAATCCTTAAGCTATGATGAGTGAAAAATATTTTTTTAAAACATGGATATCTGCCCTCTAGGAACATAATGGCAATGGAAAAAATAAAAAAAAAGATAAGCCTCTGTTCTCAGTCAGACTGGTTTGAGGCAAAACTGCAAAGAATTAATATATAAACAGATAATACCAAAACTTGTTACATTGTGCAAAATCCTACTAGTAAAGGAGGAAAAGCAACTTCTTGTCCTGTTCCCAAATCCCCCCAGTGTCCCCTCCTGGCAGGGAGTTGTGCAGAGCCACAAGGTCCCTGAGCCTCCTTTGCTCCAGCTGAGCCTTCCCAGCTCCTCAGGGATTCTCCAGCCCCTTCCCATTTCCCTCAGGGATTCTCCAGCCCCTTCCCATTTCCCTCAGGGATTCTCCAGCTTCCTCAGGGATTCTCCAGCCCCTTCCCATTTCCCTCAGGGATTCTCCAGCCCCTTCCCATTTCCCTCAGGAATTCTCCAGCTTCCTCAGGGATTCTCCAGCCCCTTCCCAGCTCCCTCAGGGATTCTGCAGCTCTCTCAGGGATTCTCCAGCCCCTTCCCAGCTCCCTCAGGGATTCTGCAGCTCTCTCAGGGATTCTCCAGCCCTTTCCCTTCCCCGACACGCTCCACCCTTGGGGGTTTTTCCGGAGCTTCGCGGGCGCTTTGGGCCCGTTCCGGAGGAGCCGTGCTGCGGGGCTTGGCTCGTTCATTTCCCGATAAACTTTTCTGATGCGGGTTTTTCCCTCGCAGCCTGCGATCGGTGGTCGGTGCTCCCTCGGCCGGCCCTGCACCACGATGTGAACAGGTTTGGGCACTCTGCCGTGCTGTACAACAGGTGAGGGCGCGATCCCGGGCCCCGGGCTGGCGGCGGGCGCGGGGCTCCTTGTCCGCGGGCTTTGGGCCGCCCGTCCCTGCCGGCCCCGAGGCCAGTTGGATGGGCTTCGGAGCAACCTGCTCCATTGGAAGGTGTCCTTGCCTGTGGCAGGGGAATGAGGAGGGATTCAAGGTTCCTTCCTGTGAATCTCTGAAAGCTTTCATATAGTCACTCTTGTAATGTCTTCAGTAGTCACCGTTCCCATCAGCCCTTCTTCACTCGGCTAAACTGTCTCAGCTCACTTAGTTTTTTCAATAATTTGATTTTTTTAAAATTATTTTTATAAATATTTATAATTTTTTATTTATTTCGTACATAATTGTGTGTTTCACATTTATTTTTTAGCTGCACTGACAACATTTATTTCCAAATCTGAATTTTACTTTTTAAAATCTATCCGTGTTTCACTTTACACACCTTATCCTGTGGGACTGTTCTTCCCCAGGCACATGATATCTGGATTTAGGTGAAATCTTAGGTGAGATTTTGGCTGCTAAGCCTTACAGACTGTAGTGATATCCCTGCTTCCAGATGATCAGCTGTTAGTGAATCAGTGCAACCAAGTTTGAGAAATTCATTTCATAGGAGGTCTAAAATAGAATGAAAATTATAATAAAAATACATATTATTCAACCAAAACTTCTGTTTTCAGTTGCCTTGGCCTTTCTTCACCGTATTTTTAAAAGTGCATTGACAGACACAGATGCATAGAGAATTTTTGTGTGAGATTTTTGTTTAACTACTAAAATTTAAAATTTTGCCTGGTGCAGCTGTGATACTGAAGGAAGTTTGAAATCCTCCACTCCTCCCCCTACAAAAGATTATTTGTTTTGGGAGTTGTTTCGGGTTTTTTAGTTGACAAAATGACTCTGCTCAGTTGTTACTAGCCATGCAAAATGTGGTTTTCCTACGGAGGAGAAGAGAGAGTGACAGCACCAAATTGTTTTGTCACAGTTTCTGAACTCTGGTTTAATGCTATGATACCATCTCCAATTTTTAGCCTTCCTCTGTCTCTTGCCAGTGCAGATTACAGGAGGATCCCACATTTTGCAGAATTTTATGTATAGTCATGTTTATCAGGTCCCTACAAAGTTTTGGCTGAAGGGGAAGATCAGTTGATGACCTTGAATAGCTTTGACTCTGTGAGTCTCTCAGGCTAAACTGAAACAGTGAAATTTGTCTGACCTTTTCTTTAGTGCCTCCCTTAACCGAGAGCTATTTATTTGGATTTATATATGCTGGCATGTAATAAAACACTTCCCTCAGTGCTTAAATCCCATTTACCTGCAGCAGTACTCTGTCCATGAAAACAGCTGCGTTTTTCTCTTCCCTTCCATGTTGTCCAGCACCATGTACGTGTTTGGAGGCTTCAATAGCCTTCTCCTGAGTGACATCCTGAAGTTCACGCCCGAGCGGTGTGAGGCGTTTGCCAACCAGACGTCGTGCCTGCGGGCAGGTCCTGGTGTCAGGTGTGTGTGGGCTCCCCGCCCTCCTCGCTGCATCCCCTGGGAAAATGCAACAGTGCAGCAGCAGCAGCAGGTCTTTGAAGAGTGTCCTCCCAAGCCAGGTATGTGTCACATTCTTCCCATCTGGCTGATCCCCCCTCCTAGTGAAACACAGCAATTCCCTTTTCTGAAAGGCTTGCAGGTTCTTTTTCTGTTCCCAAGTCAGTTAATTGTATGCCATTATAAGGTCAGGTTTTAGATGGGGGCCCGTGGTTGTGTTTCCATCTGTCCTGGGGGCCCTTCCTCTGGCCAAGGGTCATGGACATGTGGAGCTGTTTCTATCTGCAACTCCTGAAGCTGCTTGTTCATGAGATCTTTCTCCTACCCTGCTTTTTGGATTTGCTTTTCTATCTCTAATAAGCATTGCCAGCCAGGAATTGGGCCTGGACCATCATTCTGTAAATGTTTGTTCCAAGAATTGACCTTGTGAGAGCTAAGAATTTGCTGAAGAGTGCCATAGGGCAAGGAAGGGCATCTGGATCTGGTGGAGTTATTCTGTACTCTTCAAAAGAGACAGCAGGAACACTGCTGTAGGAAAACTTACTTTATTTTTTTTGGGGAAGGGGTTGGTACTAGATGATATTTAAGGTCCCTTCCAACCCAAACTATTCTGGGATTCTGTGATTCTTTGTATGGAGGCAGATAAAATGAATTAATGTTTTAAGGTCTGATACCTGTATTTCCTCTTAGGATATTTTTAAACAACTTTATTCTGATACATTCATTGCTCTGAATTGATTATACAACACTTGATTCTGTAACATATGTGTAGCCTTTAATTATTTTATAGAAACTGATGTTAGGGGACATTGCCTTGCTGGGCTCTCAATGTACAATGAATTTTTACAAAACACAGGTTATAAATAATTGGAAAAATGAATGAAAAGTTCAAGCTTCACATGGAAATGCTCCACTTGAAAGCCAGGCTTGCAGGAGGATGGGCCTGTGGTGGGAGATGGCCACTGTCCTTATGGAATATCCTCTGGCATCATTTCCCTGGGCATTAATGTATCTTAGTTCATGTGCTTCTATGTCTTGGTACATTATTTACTGGTGGTGTGTTTTAGGGTTCCTTGGGCACTAAAAATGATTGCTGTTGTAAATAAAAGCAATTTTCTATCAGTTCAAACATGTGAAAGTACCTGATTTTAGTTGCTAACAGAAAATCTGCAGGCACTGCTGTTTGGTTGTATCATTTGCTGTAACTAATCAAGTTCTTAGAACTCTGTCAGGAAATGCCTGTTTTTGGTCATGCAGGTTTTTTTCTTTAATAGTTGTAGACAATGAAAAATGTGATCAGATTACAGACTGCTACAGCTGCACAGCCAACACAAACAGCTGTCAGTGGTGTTCTGACCAGTGTATCCCAGCACACAACAACTGCACAGAGGAACAGGTAATGGCTCTTAACACTTTCTTAGTTTAAATTTGCCCTTTGGAATAGCAAATGTCCACGTTTTCATCTGCTGATGTTATGATCCCTGTTTTGTTATTCCCAGTGCATGTCTAGCTCAAAAGTGCTACATGCTTGGATTTTATCAATTTGATCCAAGGGTTTTTGCGTGGAATTTTCCAATGACTTTAGGAGGATAGCTGTGGCAGGGGAAGAGGTGGAGATTTCACCATGGTATGATTATTCATTAATCACATTTTGGGTTTGATATCAATAGGGCTTTTCCTAGGAAAAAAAAAAACAAAATAAAAAGCTTGAGTATGGAAAACATGACAGGTGTTGTTCTGGGGGAATATCTTGGATAACCAGTTCAGGCTGTGCCCAGTTCCACAGCTTTTGGATATATAAATTGCTCTGGAGAGCTGAGCTGTGTTATGTGGTGGTATAATCATGGCTGTTGTAAACCCACATGGCTTGGATATCAAAGAAAGCCTCACCTATGCTATTTATTTTAGGTTCCTGTTACTCTCTATGACAATTGTCCTAAGGATAATCCTGCCTACTACTGTAACAAAAAGACAAGTTGTAAAAGCTGTGCCATGGATCAAAACTGTCAGTGGGAACCTAGGAATCAGGAGTGCATTGCTTTGCCAGGTAGGTACTGGTGGCATAACACACATTCACCCACTCCAAAAGTTGTTGAGAATTTTTAAAAATTTTTCTTGGTTTTATCCCCAAATCTGTAATTTTTAGTGTTTACAATGGGGCAAATAGTGTTGTTTAATCATACTAGCTTTGGTATGAAATTTAATTTGTAGTAAATCCAGCAAGTGTGCTGGAATATTTTTCTGTCCCAGTTGTCTGAAGAGGACTATGATCACTCGTGTAATTATTAGGCTGTATTTCATCTCTCCCTTTTCATTTGATTAAAGCTGTTGATAATAGGCTTTGGCAAGATATTAGATTTAATGATGCATGCTATTTAATTTAGGAACTAAAATTGTGCAAAAGCATAATGGCACATACTGGACAAGTGAGGCAAGTAACACCTGAAGTGTTTAAGGAAAATGCTCCTATTACAGTGTTTCCAGTGGAGCCCACAGGAGTTGGTTATTAGTTCCATTGCAGTAATTTTTTTTTTTAAACCCAATGACTGGGAGAGAAATACAGGATCTTCAGTGATTAGCATTTGTAGGTAATGAAATATAGAAATAGGGGAAAAAACCCACTAGACAGGGTATTTTAATGGACATGGAAAGCTTTCCCCTAGGAAACAGTAGGTCTGGACATGCCCAGGTCCGGTGTTTGACAGTCTGCAGCAGTTTAAAATTGAGGAGACTTCTGAAGAAGATCAATGAAAGTGAGAAAAAACATCTTTTAGTGAGATAGATAAAGAGCTTGGTCTGTTTTATTTGGTGTAGAAAAGGGGGTGACCTGATCATGTGTGTAAAACGCTCTTCTGAAAAATTGACACTTGAGAGCTTTTCCATCTGTTAAGTCTGAATTCACACTGGAAATGCCCATCAGGGTTTTTTTCTGTAAGGGAAATAATTAATCACTAAGTGTAAGGAGTTCTTAAGTAGTGGGGTTGTGCTCAAGTTGAAGCAAGGATTAATCCTGGAAGTTTGTGCTGTAGACAGGATTAGCACAACAGCTCTTTCCTGCCAGAAGGTCCCCTGACAGCTGTGGGTGAATAAGTGGCTTCAAGACCAACAAAATACAAATTGGGGTTTTTTTTCCTCTTTTATCTACAACAGTTTTACTGTTGAACATTGTAATAAGTGCTTTGATTATGGACTGCAGATAACCAAATGCTGATGTTGGACTTCAGCTCTCCTAAACAGATTTCCTTCTCCTCCAATATTATTGTGTATCAACATTTCTGAGCACACCTCTAGATCATACTGGTTTGAGATGGGGCTGTAGGTATTTCTTAGTGGAAGGGTTCATAGAATCCTTAAGGCTGGAAAATACTTCCAATATCATCATCATCATCAAGTTACACCTCTGTCCCAGTCTCACCATGGCACTAAACCACAGCACTAAGGGCCATGTCTGCTCATTTTCTGAATATTTCCAGGGGTGTGGACTCCACCACTCACCTGGCCAGCCCCTTCCAATGCTTGGCAACACTTTCAGGGAAGAAATTTTCTCTGTGAGGCAATCTAAATCTAAATCTAAACCTCTCCTGGCACAACTTGATGGCATTTCCCTTTGTTCCTTGGGAGCAGAGCCAGACCCACCCGGCTGTCCCCCCCTGGCAGGGAGTTGTGCAGAGCCACAAGGTCCCTGAGCCTCTTTTTCTCCGGCTGAGCCCCTTCCCAGCTCCCTCAGGAATTCTCCAGCCCCTTCCCATCTCCTTCAGGAATTCTCCAGCCCCTTCCCAGCTCTGTTCCCTTCCCTGGACACGCTCCAGCCCCTCCAGGGCTCTCAGAGCTGCCCCAGCAGGGCCAGCACAGGGGACAAGGGCACTGCCCTGGCCCTGCTGCCACCCCAGAGCTGGCACAGCCCAGGGGCCATCAGTCCCTTGCCTTCTTGGGCTCATATTTTTTCATAGTTCTTCTACTACCTTGGTTGTTGGGATGGTCACCTGCATCTTTGGGTTTACTTTCTTTGCCTCCCTTGTCCCCCAGAAAATATCTGTGGAATGAACTGGCATTTGGTTGGCAACTCCTGCCTGAAGATCACCAACGCCAAGGAGAACTATGATCATGCCAAACTGTCCTGCAGGTCCAATGGTGCTTTACTGGCTTCTCTCACCACCCAGAAGAAGGTGGAATTTGTTCTGAAGGAGCTGCAGAAGTTTCAGTCTTCGGTGAGTGCTTCCCTTAGAGTCCCTTGCTAATAAAGCTGTGGCTGTGGAAAAGTCCTTGCTGAAGTATTGTATGCTCTGTACACAATGGAAATGCCTCTTAACCCAAACCAGCTGATTTTCTTTTGAAATTCATTGTACCCTCTGGGTGCTTCTGAGCTGAAATTGGAGAGAATGTAAATGGGAAAGATAAATGTAAACATACACAATGCCTTAGAGATACCATTTTCTGTACTGGAATCACACCTGCATTTCCCCAGTGGAATACAGGACTGCAGCAGGAGCCCTCTGGTGACCTGTGCACAATATTTTATAATAGAAGTTCCTTTGGGGCACTGGAGGTGTAAATAACTGGAGTTATTTACTCCACTCAGAAAAGCAGCTGTTTAAAATGTCGCCTTCTCATTCCACAGAGCTGCTTGGCTTATTTGACATTATTTGTATGTGATTTAGTGGCAGGTGCTTTTCTATCAGGCCCAGGGAGAAGTGAATTGGAATTTTTCCCTCTTCATGCGTCAGTGGAATAAAACATATTTTTTTCCAGTCCCTGAGAGAAGAAGGGAGATGTTCAGGGCAGGTTGTATAGGTGGTGCTACAGCCCTGACAAAGAAAAATGCTGTGCATCTCTTCTAAAATCCTGGATTAGTCTCGAAAGCTGCTGTGCCCTGATGGCACATCAGAATAACAACTCCTGGGTCCCAGTGGCCACTCTGGGAAGCATTTTCTCTAGGAAAAATGAGGCTGGAGGCAATAGGATTGCTTTCTTTCAAGGGACAATACTTAAGAGAAATATTCCCCTGTTAAAACAAGAACTGCCATTTCTGTTGGAATGCCCATTCCATTCATTCCCTGACTTGTTTCCCTTTGTAATTGTTTTAGAGGGGTGCCAATTTAGTCAAAGAAAGGTAGGCTGCAGTTTAAGCAAGATAGTTTGTTAAATCTTTTGTAAAATGAGGAAGCCAAGCCGGGGATGCTGTAAAAATACATGATTCTGACAGCTCCAGGTGTTTCTGGGTATTCCAGTAGCTGAATGCAGATTAAATTCCTAAAGACACGCAGTAACCCTTCCCTCATAGTGTTTAAATCTTTACACTGTGCAAGGAGGTTTTACACTTCTTAAAAGTGTAAAAAAGAATTTTTAATTTACAGGGTTTCCTTCCACCTGCAAAGTCCTTTGAAAAGTGAGCCTAAAGAGACTAGGAGCCTGTTTTAATGGATATTAGTATAGAATGCTTGTAAGGTAGGAAACTGTATCCTGAGCTGATCCCAGCGTGGGCAGCAGGAAAGGTGGGAATTGTGTCCCTGTGCCCCACCTGCAGAGCTGCCCCAGCCCTGGATCCCAAATTCAGGAGGACGTGGAGCTGCTGCAGAGGGTCCAGAGCAGGTCATGGAAATGCTGCCAGGATTCTGGAGCCAGGCTGGGAGAGCTGGGAATGTTCCCCTGGAGAAGGGAAGGCTCCAGGGAGAGCTCAGAGCCCCTGGCAGGGCCTGGAGGGGCTCCAGGAGAGCTGGAGAGGGGCTGGGGACAAGGCCTGGAGGGACAGGACACAGGGAATGGCTCCCACTGCCAGAGAGCAGGGCTGAATGGGATCTTGGGCAGGAATTGTTCCCTGGCAGGGTGGGCAGCCCTGGCACAGGGTGCCCAGAGCAGCTGTGTGTTCCCCATCCCTGGATCCCTGGGCTGGGCCTTGGAGCAGCCTGGGATAGTGGCAGGTGTCACTGCACATGGCAGGGAATGGAAATGAGATGAGTTTCAGGGTCCCTTCCAATCCAAACTATTCCATGATTCTAGGAAAATCTCTCAGGAGCAAGAAGCCCCTTCCCTCACATCTGCACCTCTCACAGCTGGGTTCTGGTTCTGTGGCTGCCCCTGGATCTCTGGCAGTGCCCAAGGACACACTGGATGGGACTTGGGGCACTGTTGGCTGTGCTTGGGGAGGCTCTGCTTTGCAGTTGCTGCTTTTTCAAGTAAACTGTATGTAGATGTTTAGTAATAATGAAAATGTGTTGGTATTAGCATGATATGCTTTGTAACCCTGTTGCTGTTGGAAGCTGCAGCTCTAGGGTATAAAAGTGCATAAAATCAGTTTGAAGTAGGTGATGTTTACTTATTTTAGCAGTAAAACCACATATTATACCAATAGAGCTCAAATGCTCCTCCCCAGAATGAAAGTGTGCCAAAAAATAAATTGTCAGTAGAAATAGTTGTCTTATAGGGTCTTTATAATAAGAAGTTTATGGCCAACAACACTAATTTAGATTTGACTTTCTCTTTATTTCTAGCCCAAAACTTTGACTCCATGGGTTGGACTGAGGAAAATCAATGTGTCCTATTGGTGCTGGGAAGACATGTCTCCCTTCACCAACACCCTTGTCCAGTGGCTTCCCAATGAACCAAGTGATGCTGGATTTTGTGGGTATTTAGCTGAGCCTTCCCAACAGGGACTGAAGGCAGCAACATGTATCAACGAGGTCAACGGCACTGTCTGTGAAAGGCCAGGTAACAACAGCTGTCTGCTTGATTTATATTTCCTAGAGAGTAAAGAGAATGTGATTTACTGCATTTTAGACCAGCTGCATCATGACTTTGCCAAAGAAAAGTACTTCTGAATCAGTGTCTCGTGTACATATTTCATGCAGGAAATAGAAATTTTAAAAATAGCTCAACATTTACGCTGTTAACTTAAAATAGTTGAAGTACATAATTTTAATCATTTTTTTCTCGATTGCATACCTACATGTGACATTTAGGGTAGTTATGATATGGAGCAATCTGCTGTTTCAAAAATCCAAAAAAATAAAAGTAACTTTCTGATTGAATTCCCCTTTTCCCTCTCCTCTGCTATGTAGCCAGAGGAGGATTTTATCAAAGTTTGAAATTAATTGGCCAAGTCACTTTGGAGATATGAGAACTTTGAAAAAAAAAGAAGCTATTTGCTTTTGGGAAAAGTCTTCCAGCTTTGTTAATACTACATATCTTTTCAGATGGCTTGGTCTGTTAATTCTCCATTGTAGCTGATTATTTCTGAATACCAATTAGTGCCTCTTTAAGTATTAGGGAAGTTGGTTGATTAAATAAAAGTACACTGCACCAGTTGAAATTACTCTTTGTGGAAGTGCAGGATGTGAATCCTGAATACGGAACCTAAACTCAAAATTCTGTATGTTTTCACGTGCAGCGCTTGGGTTTAAGCTTTACCCTGGTTTTTGTGGTCTGAGAACAGGCACTTGAAGCAAAACTTAAAGCATTGGCTCATACTGCAAACCCCTGAGTTTAGTTCTGCCTTCAGTGCTTGTTTGATGTCTGGAACTGATCAAATCACCTAAAACACGTCCCTGCCTGCTCATGTGAAAGAGTTCTACCTTCACTTTGCTGGTGGAGGGTACCTAAGGAATACCTCAGCAGAACTGCAGAGAAAGAGGCCACACTCACAACACTATTTCCAGAGAGCTGGGGCTGCCCCTGCATCCCTGGCAATGGGACACTGGGGTTGTAGCAGCCTGGGACGGTGGGAGGTGTCCCTGCCATGGCAGGGGTGGGCTGGGGTGGGCTTTAGGGTCCCTTCCCAGCTGAAGCATCCCAGGGTTGTTTGTGGAAGGGAACTGATGGCTGTCCTCCCCCTCAGCCAACCACAGCGCCAAGCAGTGCCGCACGCCCTGCGCGCTGCGCACCGCCTGCGCCGAGTGCACCAGCGGCAGCTCCGAGTGCATGTGGTGCAGCAACATGAAGCAGTGCGTGGACTCCAACGCCTACGTGGCCTCCTTCCCCTACGGCCAGTGCATGGAGTGGTACACCATGAGCAGCTGTCCACGTGAGTCATGCTCCTGCTCGGGGCTGGGCACCGGCCATCCAGCGTGGCTGGGCTGTGCTGGAAACCCCCTGGGCCAAAGGAGCACGGCCAGGCTGGTGGGGTTTGGAGCAGCTCTGGATCAAAGGAACACGGCCAGGCTGGGTGGGGTTTGGAGCAGCTCTGGATCAAAGGAACACAGCCTGGCTGGTGGGGTTTGGAGCAGTTCTGGATCAAAGGAACACGGCCAGGCTGGGTGGGGTTTGGAGCAGCTCTGGATCAAAGGAACAGAGCCAGGCTGGGTGAGGTTTGGAGCAGCTCTGGATCAAAGGAACACTGCCAGACTGGGTGAGGTTTGGAGCAGTTCTGGATCAAAGGAACACGGCCAGGCTTGGTGAGGTTTGGAGCAGCTCTGGATCAAAGGAACACAGCCAGGCTGGTGGGGTTTGCAGCAGCTCTGGATCAAAGGAACAGAGCCAGGCTGGGTGAGGTTTGGAGCAGCTCTGGATCAAAGGAACACAGCCAGGCTGGTGGGGTTTGCAGCAGCTCTGGATCAAAGGAACACAGGCTGGGTGAGATTTGGAGGAGCTCTGGATCAAAGGAACACTGCCAGACTGGTTGAGGTTTGGAGCAGCTCTGGATCAAAGGAACACAGCCAGGCTGGGTGGGCTTTGGAGCAGCTCTGGGTCAAAGGAACACAGTCAGGCTGGGTGGGGTTTGGAGCAGCTCTGGATCAAAGGAACACAGTCAGGCTGGGTGAGGTTTGGAGCAGCTCTGGATCAAAGGAACACAGCCAGGCTGGGTGAGGTTTGGAGCAGCTCTGGATCAAAGGAACACTGCCAGACTGGGTGAGGTTTGGAGCAGTTCTGGATCAAAGGAACACGGCCAGGCTTGGTGAGGTTTGGAGCAGCTCTGGATCAAAGGAACACAGCCAGGCTGGTGGGGTTTGGAGCAGCTCTGGATCAAAGGAACAGAGCCAGGCTGGGTGAGGTTTGGAGCAGCTCTGGATCAAAGGAACACAGTCAGGCTGGGTGGGGTTTGGAGCAGCTCTGGATCAAAGGAACACAGTCAGGCTGGGTGAGGTTTGGAGCAGCTCTGGATCAAAGGAACACAGCCAGGCTGGTGGGGTTTGGAGCACCCCTGATCTAGTAGAAGGTCTCCTGCCCATGGCAGGGGGTGGAGTGACACAATCTCTAAGGTCTTTTCCAACCCAAACCATTCTGTGATTGTCTCATTATGAAATCCAAATTAGGGTTTGCATGAGTGTTTTACTCTGAAGCATTGTCTCCTTAGAGACAATGCTCATTTTAAATAAATGATATACTGTTTTGCCCTTTTTAAGGAAGATATGACCAAACTGCAAAAGCTTCATTGCACTTTGGAATAGTGTGTATTCTTTTCGAAGGTGTAGAGATTATTTTATTTATGTTTAATTCTTTACGAGCTGTGTGTGAGTAGGGGCATCACAAGTAGCTCAAAGTGTTGCAAAATAAGAGATGAAGAAAATGAATTCAAGGAACATGACAGTATGAACTTCCCATATTGCCAGAGGTCAAAAGTTGGAGGAAGCATTAGGCAGGAGATGAGTAAGCTGAAATAATGGAAAACAAACTTTTTTTTCTTTTTAAAGGCAAGCATTGTCTATTTAAACATCAAAATAGAAAGTCTGCTCATCTTGTAATACCAAGAATCCAGAAAATTTTTTCAAGATGGAAAAAATTTTCAGTATGTAAGGAGTTTTTCACCCCTAAAATTCAATCCCATTAGAGAAAGGCAGGACTAAAGGGTGGACTCTTACTCTCCTATTTGTATTCTTTGGTTTTTGGACTCAGATAAGTACTTGAAATAATAGCATGCGATACTGAAACGTGGTAGGAAGAGGCCCAGAGTGACTGAACTGGCTGGTTTTTAGCCTTTGCTTCCAGATGGCTCATTTGATCATCCAATCTATTTTAAATCAATCAGAGATGTTTTGTAGAGAAAACTTTAACCTCTGGTGTTAGAGGATGGCAGGTAATGGTTTGAAAAACTTCACTGTGTGTTGTGCTGTTTTGTAACTCATTGATTATTGGAACCTTTGTTGATAGTTATCTTAGATTCTGGAGTAAATATGCTGATAGGAATTAATATGTTACTGTGAATATCAGAATAAATGGTTCTAGATTTAATGAGATAAATATTAGGTGAGATAAAAATACAATTACCCAGAATACATCCTGCATTTTTTGTTGCCCATATTTGAGATAGCAATTTATTCCACAGTTCCATGGTTTGGTTTTTTTGTAGCTGAGAACTGCTCAGGCTACTGCACATGTGCTCAGTGCATGGAGCAGCCAGGCTGTGGATGGTGCACGGACCCGAGCAACACCGGGAAGGGCAAGTGCATGGAAGGCTCTTACCGGGGCCCTGTCAAGATGCCAGCCCCATCCACGCCAGGGAAACACAGCTTGGAGCCTGTCCTCAATGTCAGCATGTGTCCTATGGAGAACAGCTACAACTGGTCCTTTATTCAGTGTCCAGGTAAGTCAGCAGCGTTTCATTGTCCAACATTTCAATGAAGTGCAAGGGGAGAGAGTTTTTAAGACGACGGTGGTGTCTTGTGTTCCCTCCTGTTAAGGGAGGGAGGAGAAGAGTATGAAATATAAATAGGAATTACACACTTGGAGATGGAAGGAGCTGTGAAGCAGCTGAGCTGCATGAAGACATTATTATTTATTACTTGGGAGAAATTTTTTCTTTTCCTACAGACCTTTGCTGAGATTTTAACTTTTGTTTATTTATTTTAAGGCTGTTTGAAAGAAAGGCAGATCTTCTTTTGAAGGTTGTCTTAAGTGTTAATAATGCTTAGGATGACTTTTAACTAATGTTTTTTAGAGGAAGTCAACACTCCCCTCCCCATTCCTTGTAAATCCATCCCACAGCAGCTTCCAGTCCAAGATGCACTTAATGTTTCATGGTTCAGTTTTCCGTGTGTTGCTTTACATTTCATTTGTTGATATACACCTGTCTTTGGGTCTGTGTGTCGCTAGCCAGAGATGAGAGCCTCTTGGGAAGGTGCATGAAAGGTTTCATTTGTGCTCTGCACAGGGCAGACCCTAAGGGTCTATGGGAGCTGTATTTGAGCAGCAGGACTCACAGTGTTCCTGTTTTCCACAGCCTGTCAGTGTAACGGGCACAGCAGGTGTGTCAACGAGAGCGTCTGTGAGAAGTGTGAGAACCTGACCACGGGCAGGCACTGTGAGACGTGCATCTCTGGCTACTACGGGGATCCCACCAACGGGGGCACGTGCCAGCGTAAGTGTGCCTCGGGGCTCCCTGCACTCACTGCTCCACAGCTTCCACTCTGGCCTCATTCCTCTGCTATCTGACACAAATTACAGCCTGATAACTCACCTTTTCTTTCCTGCAGGCGAGGCTCAGTTCTTGTTTCTTCAAATCAAAGGCGCTCAAACTGCTGGGTGAAATTGCTTTCATTGCACATAAAAGATGATTTTATGCCCTCCTTTCTAAACTTGGAATGACCACAGTGAAAAATGCCTGTGTTTTAGTGTTTGATGATCGTATTTTTAAAAGAAAGTATTGATCCAAATGTCTTGAACAAATTTCTGCTTATCTAAGTTTCACCTTCTATTCCATTTGGTTAATGTGTTGTGTGTTTATAGTTAAAATTGTCTGCTTCATAAAGGCTTGCTATGTTTTACTGAGGACTTGGCTGGATTTCAGTTGAGGATTAGGAGAACCCTGTTAAAATTGCATTTCAGTTTGTAAAGTGCTTTGGGACTCTTTGGCACAAAGAACTGTTTTCGGCTGTGCAAGATCCAGTTAACAAACTGGGAAAAAGTCTTCCTTGAAAGACCAATGCATTTAATACTGATAAATATACATGGAAGTCTTGGAGTTTTGACCTGCAACCTTGTGGCGTGGTCTTGAACTGCTGTGAGTTTTTCAGTATTGTGGCAGGGGGAGGCCAGTTGTAAACCAGAACCCAGCTGTGAGAGGTGCAGATGTAAGGGGGAATGGTGCTTCTTGCTCCTGAGAGATTTTCCTAGAATCATGGAATAATTTGGATTGGAAGGGACCTTGAAACTCATCTCATTCCCATTCCCTGCCATGTGCAGTGACACCTGCCACTATCCCAGGCTGCTCCAAGGCCCAGCCCAGGGATCCAGGGGCAGCCCTAGCTGCTCTGGGCACCCTGTGCCAGGGCTGCCTACCCTGCCAGGGAACAATTCCTGCCCAAGATCCCATCCAGCCCTGCCCTCTGGCAGTGGATGCCATTCCCAGTGTCCTGTCCCTCCAGGCCTTGTCCCCAGCCCCTCTCCAGCTCTCCTGGAGCCCCTCCAGGCCCTGCCAGGGGCTCTGAGCTCTCCCTGGAGCCTTCCCTTCTCCAGGGGAACATTCCCAGCTCTCCCAGCCTGGCTCCAGAATCCTGGCAGCATTTCCATGACCTGCTCTGGACTCTCTGCAGGACCTGTCTCACCTGAGCCTGGGGGCACAGGGACAGAATCCTCCCTTTCCTGCTGCCCACGCTGGGATCAGCCCAGGGCTGGGGGTTCTGGGCTGGGCCATGTCCAGCTCTCACCCAGCAGCACTCCCAAGTCCTTCTGCCCAGGGCTGCTCTCCAGCCATTCCCCACCCATCCTGAGTTTGGGCTCTGCCTTGCTCCAGCCCTGGTGCAGGACCTTGCACTTGGCCTTGTTGACCTTCATGATTCACACAGTCCCATGTCTCCAGTCTGTCCAGCTCCCCTTTGATGCTGTCCAGGTACTGTTGGAGGCTGTCTAGGTCTGTGTGGATGTCCTCCCTTCCCTCCAGCATGCTGACCTTACCAGTTTGTTGTCACCAGCAAAATTGCTGTGGGTTCCTCAGTCCCACTGCCTCTGTCACCAACAGAAATATTAAACAGCACTGGTCCCAGTGGATTGATTGTGTTAGTGGAGTATAGTGAGGTGGAATGAGACAATTAGATACAGTGATGGAAAAGGTAGAATAAAAATGACATTGCTCAAAGTGTCAGTAGTTCTGTGGAATGAGTGTGGGTGGTTTGTGGCCAGCCTGGAAGAATGAAGTGGAGCTGCTTCCCTTAGAGCAAAGGGATATGGAATTCCAGCAGACAGCATGGCAACATGGGTACAAAGGAGAAGGTGGATTCCTGACACTTGATTTCACAACATTATCTGCCAGATTAAATGCTGCTGATACTCATAAACTCATTTCAGGTGAGGATACTTTGAAATGCTCCAAAGTTTACTTGAAGGTAATGAATAAATTGAGGCTGAGTTGCCTCAGAAAATACAGAATTCTACCCTGAGCTTTCAGGTTTAATCACTGGATCATAGTGTGCCTGCTTTTCTCTGCGTGTGGAAATGGAGAGCGAGTTCCTTTGGACTCCTGTGCATAAGCACTGTCCCAAAATAGTTTGTTGTTGAGATAATGAATGACAGACTGAAATCATCCAGATGCCTGAAGAAGAAATTAGAAAATGTGTTTAGAGATTGTGGAACAGCATTCATTCCTTATCTGATGTAACCAGGAGCTCATGTCAGAAGTGCTTTGCTCTCAAGTGCTTTGGACTCAAGTTTTTAATTTGCTGTGGTGTAACACTGTTTACTGGGAAGGGGAAAGAATGAGGGAAGCAGGAACCTGTGCAGAAAGACTGAGGTGGATTGGGAAAGGGAAAGCAAGAGCAAATCACCCTATCTGATGCAGCCAGGCTGACTGTTGCCTATTAGTCATTTTTGCTTGGTGAAAACCTTTCCAGAGGGGAATTCTTCGATAAGGATTGGCTGATGGGCAGCAGAGCTAGCTCCTTTTTTCTCCCTTCTCTGAGCTGTGGTCCTTTCATCCTTTCCCATTAATAATGTGCTGGTTTCACTCTTCCTGTGCATTTGTGAGCAATACTTAGTGCTGTTTTGTTTTTAGAGGCCATGGTCACAGCTATGCTGGAGACTATTGTTGCACACTCCAGCCTGACACACAAACAAACATCTGTATGTTTGCACACTCACTGCCTGCTGCAGCTCCTGGGGTCATGGAGTGGTTTGGGTTGCAAGGGTTCTAATGGACCATCCCATTCTACCCTGCCATGGCAGGGACACCTCCCACTGTCCCACTGCTCCAGCCCCAGTGCCCAGCCTGGCCTTGGGCACTGCCAGGGGTCCAGGGGCAGCCACAACTGCTCTGGGCACCCTGCCAGGGAAGAATTTCTTCCTCATATCCTCTCTAACCTTGCCCTCCTATTTCAATGCCTTCAGTCCTAAATATCCGTGTAAGAAGTCCCAACACAACATAATATTACTTGTGTTGAAAATATTTTGTCAAACTGTAGTTATTTCCCCGAAAAAATTGTTTGCATCACATCATATGCCCTGATGTTGGCATGGCTAGGAAGATAATAACTAAGTGGCAGGAAAATCACTCCTCAGAGGTGTTTTTTAGAAAGTGTCCAAGTAGAGGAGTATTAATCAGGAAGGGCAGGAAATGCAGCACACAAAATGTAAAAATAGCTGTAAGGTGCTTTCTCTGCATTCGGGATTTTATTTTTCTGAATTTTCTGGTTAAAGTTTCCTATGAAAATATGCTGGTGGGAGATAAGGAAGTTATTTGCAAGTGAAGGGAAGGCCTGGAATCAGATTGCAGCAGTGACAGTGCTTGCAAACACATGCATGCAGCCTCTGCTGGTGCTGTGGCCCTGCCTGATGCCCTGTGCCAGGGCTCAGGGAGGCCCTGCAGGGCAGGGAGCACGTGGCATGGAAGAACAGTGTTGGGCAGCTGGGTGATGTGGTGCCATTGGGAAGCTGGACATCACAAACAGAAAGAGGAGTAATGATCCCCGTGACCATCTCTGAATGTGTCTGTGACCCGTGGGGTGTGGAGAGGGTGGGAGACTCATCTTGTGGGAGGTGGTTCATCATCAGGCTGTTACCATGGTTCAGTCAAAAAGCCATTTCCAGTGGTTTTGGGTTTCTGCTCTGTCATCTGACTCTGGCAGGAAATTGTTCTTTGTAGGCTCCAGCGAGGTTGTCTAGAACATTCTATCAATAGTTTGTCTCTGAAGTTTGAAGTTCTCTGAAAAGCCATGAGAAAATGTCTCTCTGCATATTCCAGTTCTTTAGTGAATGTTCTCTAGTTACAGGCTTGTAGGAAAGTGGATAAATTAATAGATTCTGTTGTTTTAAATAGAGATATTTGAGTGTCCAGTCTTCTTGATACACTAAACAGCAGAGAGGAAAGCTAAATTAATGTTAAGAATTTAGAATATTGCTCAAGATGCTACAATCTGCCTTTAAACCTGAGGTTTAAAATTCAGGAGAAATGTTCATACTGAATATTGATCCAACTTCACTTTGCTTGCCTTGTGCAAAGCATAAGGAAAGAAGTACAAGACATTCTCAATAGTACTAAGACTTATTTTTCTTTAAGTAGCACTAATGAAAAGAATCTTTCCTTCACAGAATACAATTACTTTGTTGAATTTTCATTCAGTCATCTTGTTCCCACAACAGGGAACTTATTCCTATTTTGCTCTGTGCTGCTGCTAGGAAACCACTCATCCACATCTGAAGAGCACAGTTAAGTGTCCCTGATACAGTATAGCTTCCATTATGTGCCAACAGAAAGAAGATATCAAAAGGATTCCTAAAATAAGGTCCAAGGCTGGCAGAGATATTCAGGATGGGGACTTCATGTCTAAGAATCTGCTGGTACATTGATTGGCATGGCAGCTTAGTGAGGAGGAATGTCTTTAACAAGGAGGCTCCAGCCTTTACAGCATCTTGTTCCCAGCAGGCTCAGCGACCATAAACAAGGGATCTTTGCTTTGTGTGGTTTTTCCCTTATATTGTACACTCTGCTGTGCACAACTCTAGATGTATGCACCTGCCTTGGCAGAACGACTCCTGAAAGGCACCTAGATGCCAGGAGAAGTTGTTAAATCCATCCTTCTGATGATGGTGAACAAGGTATCAGTCAACTGGCTGTGTAGGCTTTGTTCTTATTTCTTGGTTTGGTTTTGGGGTTATCGTGAATGTTTCTTCCCTACATCTTTATAAATAAAGGTCTCAAAGTGTGTCAGTATGAGCATTTGGCTTAAATCAGGAGCATTTTGTGAAGAAAATCTCCTGTATGTCCCCACCATGCTACCCTGGGTTGGATTTTGGGCAGACTGATGTGTGTGAGGAGGTCTGTTTCGGACATGCCCCAAACCTGAAGTAGTTCAGGGCTGTGCAGGTTAGCTTCAGCCACAACTCGACATTTGGTGCAAAGTTATCCTAAAATATATTGGGGAATGCACCCCAACTATTCCCAGCATGGACATCATCATCCTAGCACCACATGTTTTCTGCTGGTGCTGTTGATAATGACATTATTTTCTCAGTAGGACTGATGAAGCATTATTTTTCCCAAGGCCTATTTATTTATTTCTGGAAAAAGCCCTTGAAGTCCCACAGGCTTTGTTTTATTTTCCAAACTCTTCTCTCAAGAATTTTGAGTTTGGCTGAAATGTGTTAGCAAACCCAAAATTATTTCAAATATTGTCTTTTCCTTCCCAGTTATGATACCACCCCTGCTGTCTAACAATAGGAGAGGAAGTTAAATGAATTTTAGAGACTAAAAAGCTGAGTCTGATGATGGTTTCTTACAAAACACCAGTGCTGGGTGTCCTGTGCTTGCTCTGTTCTGACGCACGGTTCTATTTTCATCATCCTTCTGTAGCACAAAAAAGCAAAGAGCACCAAATGGGTTTTCATCTACACATTCATTCTTGGTGTATCTCAGTTAGACAACTAAAGGACTTAATTGCTATTGAATCAGTTTCTGTTCCCCATCCAATGCTGTATCTCCCCCCTGCTCACCAGCCTGCAAGTGCAATGGCCACGCGTCCGTCTGCAACACGAACACGGGGAAATGTTTCTGCACGACCAAGGGAATCAAAGGAGACGAGTGCCAGCTGTGAGTTCCTTTCCTTTCTTCTTTGAAAGCAAAACATTGTGCAGTACCACCTTGCCCCCCCTGATTTTAATGGTGTGTTTATGATGTCTCTGCTCATTTCTTCCTCCTGACAGTTGAGTGACTGCAGTGAGGGTGCACCCAGCCCTGCTCCCCCTGGGAATATCATGAACAGAACGATTTCCTGAAGAATTCCAATTTTAAAAACATTTCAAATGGGAATGTCATGCAGAGGGTATGGGTGAAAAAATTCCCACTCCCCCAAATACAGAGTCACAGAATGGTTTATGTGGGAAGGGACCTCAGGGCTCATCCTGTTCCCCCCTGCCATGGAAGGGACACTTCCACTGTCCCATTGCTCCAGCCCCAGTGTCCAGCCTGGCCTTGGCCACTGCCAGGGATCCAGGGGCAGCCACAGCTGCTCTGGGCACCTGTGCCACGGCCTGCCCACCCTGCCAGGAACAATTCCTGCTCAAATCCCACCCAGCCCTGCCTCAGGCAGTGGGAGCCATTTCCAGTGTCCTGTCCCTTCATTCCCTGTGTCCTGTCCCCTCCATTCCCTGTGTCCTGTCCCCTCCATTCCTTGTCCCCAGCCCCTCTCCAGCTCTCCTGGAGCCCCTCCAGGCCCTGCAAGGGGCTCTGAGCTCTCCCTGGAGCCTTCCCTTCTCCAGGGAACATTCCCAGCTCTCCCAGCCTGGCTTCAGCCCTGGAGCAGTTCTGTGGCCTCCTCTGGACTTGCTCTGCTTTGCTTTATCCCTCAGTGGTTTATTTTTAATTGGTAGATTTCACCATCCGTGTTCACTGGGAGTGTAAATATATCCAAAACGAGCCTTTGACATTCAAGCAGTTTAATGGAGCAGTTTTAGAGCAACAAATTTGCTGGAGGTTTCTCTGTAACATAACAGAAATGCTTTTAGTGTAATGTTAGTGGAAATAATTTAATTCCAAATAATTTCATTGCCAGGTTTATTTTTAAAGCGTTGTTCACATGAGTAAACATTTATAGGATAGAACCTGGAATAGCCATAAATGACTGAGCTAATCCAGTTCCATGCATTGTGAAAAGCTAATAAATACCTTCCAAGTGGTTGCAAATGTTATATCCAGAATTTTATATTGCATTTTTACTGCATATGAGTTGCAGGGAATATAGAGTTTCTTCATCAGCCCAGTCTAGCTCAGACATTAATCTTTAATTGTGTACTGTTATCAGCACAGGTTGTGTTTTCTGGTATTTAGGGGCTGGGAATAAATAGAACTGCAAATAAAAATCCATTTATTAAAAAATGTATATTCTTTTTAGGTGTGAAGTTGAAAACAGGTATCAGGGAAATCCACTTAAAGGAACGTGTTACTGTGAGTAGCCTTGGGATTTTTGTTTGGAGATAAAAAATGTGCTTGAAGTTTAAAATACCTTATTTAAAACTTGTTTTAGTTGCCTCAGCATGTGTTTAAAATATAAGGGATTAAGGAAAGGACTAAAAAATAGCTCTAAAAACCTTCACTTTTCTCAAATACATTGTTTAAAGAGAATGAAAGTACTTTCCTTGATAAGGTTTGTGTGATGATTTGATCTTTTGAACAATGTTTTGAATGTTTTTCGTGGGACTGAGATAAAGTCTGGTCTTTTGGAGAGCACTCTAAACTATATTCCTAACAGGTAAAAAGCAAAGAATGTCCTTAGAATTTGTATGAATGTAAAACACTGTTTATTTTAAATTCTGCTCCATGTTAGAATGGATTCCAGAATTGCCACGCTTCCTCTGGAGTGAGCTATTGGATTCGCATGCAGTTCACAAGATCCTTTGCCACAATTCAGATTACCTAATGGAAACTTTCCAGCTTCTGTTTGCAAGTATTAGCAATCAGCAGCCTGGCAGACGTGGAGAGAGGGAATCTTAAAGTACATGAAGTCTCCAGTAGTGGTTTTGTCCAGCACAGAAATGATCAACTGGCTGGTTTTGGCTTATTTGAATTCTGCTTGTGGGGTCAAACAAGAGCACTGCTGGCTTCTTGTGGCATCTCTGTATAAGAATGACCAAATTCCTTGCTGAAGTGGCAGGGATGGTTAAATGGGCAAAAAGTGGGGAAAGTCAAAACTTTTCAGCTCTTACAAGAAGAACCTTGTGCTGTCCAGATCCAGTCTTGCTTGGTTTCATTCCCTGACTCTTTCTTTGTGCTGTGCTGTGGATTGACAGCAGCAGCTCTTGTGTCAGTCCAGCCAGGGGTCACCAGGAGGCAGGAGGAGAAAGGCAGCACCTGGTCTGTCAATTCCTGCTTATTATTGCTGGGAATATCTCTGCACAAGCCATGGTAGTGTACTTTAAGGGAAGGGTACTGAGGTGGGGAGTGCATCCCCAGCAGTGGCTGTGGGTTGCCTGGGCACACAGGGGCAGGGAATGACAAAGGGACCAAAGGCTGCTCCTGGCTCCTGGCTGGGATGTGTACAGGGCAGGATGGCAGCTGGTTCTTCACCAGCCAGCTGCTCTGTAGAGCCTCTCCCAGGAAAGTATGCTGATGTACAGAAACCTGCAGTGGAGGGGAACCATTGTCCCCTTCCAAGTGGGAATTGCACAGCTGCTGAACTTTTCTGCTATTCCCTTAGATCACAGATATTGCAGGCTGGAAAAGTAAATATTTTGGTGTGTTTTTTACAGTGTATAGGTAGGAATATTGTTTTAGATCAAGACTGGAGGCTGTTGCCTGGCAAGTGTAAGCCACCTCTCTTCCTGCCCTAGGCTCAGCTCTTGGAGTTTTTTGTTCCTTATGTGGGATCATATGTAGGTTGGAGTAATTTGTAGCAGTGTCATGACAGCGTCCTGTCCTGGCTGTCCAAGAAACCCCTCAGTGGCATTGTGCCTTCCTTTACAGAAGTTACTTTATTCCAGGTGATGGGGTAACTGTCTCCCTGCATTCCTTACAGATACCCTTCTTATCGACTATCAGTTTACCTTCAGCCTTTCCCAGGAGGACGATCGCTATTACACAGCAATCAACTTTGTAGCAACACCTGAAGAGGTACGTTTTCTCTTTTCCCTTTAATTTTGTCCTTTGTCTTCTTTTGGCCTTGGAGGCAATGAATTGTTACAGTTCTGCAGGTCTTTAGGTTTAATCTTGTGATATGGAAGGTGTGTCCTGCTCCATGGAGCAGCCAGGGATTTTTGAACTTGGCTTGGCTGTGCAGTCCCAAATCATCACAGGAAAATTGAATAAGGAGCCACATTTGATTCTTTCCAGTTGTTGAAACAGCCTCTGGGCCGTTCTAGTTTTTTTAAAATCGCAGAACAGTTTGGGTTGGGAGGAGCCTTAAAGCCCATCCTGCTCCAAACCCCCTGCCATGGCAGGGACACCTCCCACTGTCCCATTGCTCCAGCCTGGCCTGGGGCACTGCCAGGGATCCAGGGGCAGCCACAGCTGCTCTGTGCCCACCCTGCCAGGGAACAAGTCCTGCCCAAATCCCATCCAGCCCTGCTTCTGGCAGTGGGAGCCATTCCCAGTGTCCTGTCCCTCCATTCCCTGTGTCCTGTCCCTCCATTCCCAGTGTCCTGTCCCTCCATTCCCTGTGTCCTGTCCCTCCATTCCCGGTGTCCTGTCCCTCTCCAGCTCTCCTGAAGCCCTTTGGGCGCTTCTCTTCTGCAGGCTGAACAATCCCACCTCTCTCAGCCTGTCTCCAGAGCTTGTCTTGCTTGTTTTCATCCATATCTTGTGTCTCAGTTCTTCCTGTGATATACTATACATATGACTTCTTTATCCTTTGTTATGTTTTCCTTGAGGAGGAGAATACTTTTTTCAGAAAAAATAGTATATCATTTTAGCTAAATTTCGAGGTAATTTTTTTGTAGCAACAATTTTCTAGGAAACAGTACAGTAAAATTGCTTATCCTAAAAATGGGGTTTATTTTTTCTTTCTTCCTTTAGCAAAACAGAGACCTGGACATGTTCATCAATGCATCTAAAAACTTCAACCTCAACATTACTTGGTCCACAAGTTTTGCAGGTAAATTGAGGATGATCTGAGTAACTCAGGAGCTTCTTTCATTCATCTGTTTCTGAAAACGGCAAATTTAATTGGGAAAACTTGGGGAATTTTTAACCTACATACTTTTTGCATAGTGTTCTTAAATTGTCAGCCTGAGGGGGGAAGTAAAATGTTTAAAAACCCTATGTTTTCAACTTTAATAGTGTATTCTGTAAAAACCAGAAGTGCAAATTTGATTTTTAATAATGCAACATCTTGGTACACAGTGATTTTGATAATGCAGTGCAGCTTAACATAGTTGGTTTTGAATGAATAGTTAGTTTTTTAAAATTCATATTAAGATGATTTGCCATTTTGTTTGTTTTCTTAAATACACATTGAAATATTTTTTCCTGCTATTCCTTACAACAGCTGGTACTCAGGCTGGGGAGGAAATTCCAGTTGTTTCCAGAACCAATGTAAAAGAATACAAGGACAGTTTCTCCAATGAGAAATTCGATTTCCGCAACAACCCGAACATCACGTTCTTTGTTTATGTCAGCAATTTCACCTGGCCCATAAAAATACAGGTAAGAGCTGCTAATAGATGCCAAATTGTTTAAAAGTGCTTTTTTGTTTCTCTCAAGAGCTGTGGCAGTTTGCTGTGCATGGAGTTGTCCAAGCTGAACCAGCCTGGTGTAATCCCAGAGCAGACAGTTTGATGTTCCTGGATAAGAGGAGGAAGGTGTGAAGCATCTTCTGATGTTGCCTCAGCCCAGTGGATCTGAAGATGTGCTGTGAAGTAAAGAGAGGCACTCACTTATTAATAGGGCTGTGTTTGAGGTGTCTGACTTCAAATGTGCAGATACTGATGTTGCAGAAAAAGACTAATAAAGCTGAAAACAAAGCTTGGAAAGAGCAGACAGAGGAAATGCTTTAGTAGCTCTCTGGTGCCTGGTACTCAAAAGGCACAGCTCAAGGGCCCCCCTTCCTCCTGCTGCAGCCTCAGGCTGGTGGCACTGCAGGACAAGCAGCTCATCCTTTTCCTTTATTCAGGATAATTGGTTGGCAGGCACTGCTGTGGACGCCAGGCTGGCTGTGGTGATGAAGCAGGGGCAGGAGAAGCAGTGGGTGAAGCTGGGTGGTTATAAAATCAGAATCACTCTGTGATTGCAAAAACAGATTCTGCAGCTGCTGAGGCAGCTCACAATTCAGAGCAGCCTCGTCCACCTTCTTGCAGTGGGCTGGGCAAGGATCAGCTCACTGTGTGCTCAGAGTGATGTGGGTGTTTGAAGGACAAAATCCCTCAAGGTCTGGAGCAGAGGTCATGGAATGGTTTGGGGTGGAAGGGACTTCAGAGATCTCGTTCCACCTGCTGCCATGGGCAGGGACAGCTTTCACTAGCCCAGCTTGCTCCAAGCCCTGGCCAGCCTTGAACAGTTACAGGGATGGCATAGCCACAGATCTCACATAAAGCTTGGCATATTTGACTTCTGCCTTATTTAAGAAACTTGGTCAAATGTGGGAACTCGAATTCTTGCATCTTCACACTTGTTCATCCGAGTGTTTTATGAAAGCTGACACTTCACATTAATGTACTTGGTATTTCAAGTGTATTGGTCAGGCAAACTCCCTCTTTCAAAAAAATAATGCACAGGATAATATTGAGTAAGAAAATGAAATCCACCTGAAAAAGTAGTCCTTAAGCTATAGTGATATTTTTACTGAATTTTTAAAAAAGCTTGTGAAATGTCTTTATCACCTTCTCCTAAAGACAGTGGGTTTTAATTACTTGGGAAACTTTGTCTTGTTGATTGCAAACTGAAGATTTGACAGGTTGGCTTTGAGCTCTTCTTAATATCACAGTTTTGGTAATCAGTTAGCAGCTGGAGAATTTTTACTTCATAAACTGGTAAAGCCTTAGTTTATTTTAAGGTCCTAATTTTTAAAAATGGAGGAGTTGATGAGCTGCATGTAAAATCTTAATGTCATTGGATACTCAAGTAGCAAGTTCCAAACCCCTCCTTTTCATGTGAGTACTACTTGTTGTAGGGGAAGTAGCATCTGGGTACAAAGGTGAGCACTTGTGCAACTATTTATTTAAATATTTGAGCTTCTCTTTCATCAAATTCATACTTGCAAGATTCAGGAAAAAAAATTAGTTATTTTTTTTAAACCTTATGGGTTATTTTGATTGATACTTGATTTTCCATAATCAGTGCTGGACTGTACCTTACCCTGATTTGTTTATTTGTTATTTATTGCTGCAGAACTGAGTATTAAGGATACATCTGATTGGTTTTTCTCTTATCTCTCCTTAAAGCATCCTTGCTTCCCTTCTGTTCCTGGTTTCCTTTACTTGCATGGCTGAAACATCTCGTGCTGCTTTGTTTTCATTTGCTGAGCAACGGCACAGCTTGGCTTCTGGCAGTTCTTATTTTCTCTCTCTGCTTCTTGCTGGCTTTAAAGACATTGCTAATGAATCCTTTCCTCCCCTTAATACAAAGTCTCTTTAATTGATCCTCATGTCCTTTTTGAGGCTATCTCTGAGGATGCAGCTTTCAAATAGTTTGGCATCTTTGACCTGAGAGAAATATTTAGATGGCAGCTTTCCCATTCCTGATCTCCTTAGTCCACTTGATTTTACTGTTTGATTTCACTTCTCATAGTTAGAGAGTGAACTTTGATTCTCTTACAACACTTAACCTCTTTTTATCCTTAATTTAATGTGAATGTGCTTGTATGCACTCAATCCAAGTTAATGTTTTATTACCACCCCTTCTTAATGTCTTTATTACTTGCCAAAACAAAGTCTAAAATAGCATCAGCTCTTATTCATTGAGAGACAGTGTTTGTGAAGAAGTCTGGCAGCAATCTGTGGTCCATAGATTTTCAGGTAGTTTCCTCTTCAGTGCATAGCTAAAACCCAGGACTCACCGTGTCCTTCCAGGTCTTGTGCAATCTGCTGAGATGGATTGAGCTTCCTTCAGTTGCAATCTGTGTTCCTGCCTGTCCTTCCCATGCCCCAGTGTTTTCATTTTTGTGAAATTGTGTCTCTCTGCAGTTTGTGTTCAACATGATAAAACAGGAGCTAAATCATGGTGCAGGTTTTTGGGCAAAGAGTTTTTGGACAAATGCCCAGAGAAGCTGTGGCTGCTCCATCCCTGGAGGTGTTGGAGGCTGGGTTGGACAGGGCTTGGAGCAGCCTGTGGTAGTGAAGGTGTCCTTGCCCATGTCAGGGGGTGGGTTGAGGTGAGCTTTAAGATCCCTTCCAACCCACCTCATTTCTGATTCTGTGGTTTTATGACTTCCTGGCCATCAGTCCTTGACTCATCCCATGCTACATTCTTCTCAGGAATAGGTTTTATTCAGAGCTTCCCTTCTCTCATTTGTTTTTCCAAGGGGTCCATCCTTGATTTCACTGCAGAAAAGTTCCTGTGCTGTTTGGATCAGTCCTCTAGGGCAAACTGGCTCGTTAATTAAAACTCCACGTTGCAGTATGGGTAGGATGCAAACTGATCTCTTATCTCCTAGCTTGTCTCCTACAGTATTCCTCATTGCACTCCCACTGTTAAATTGTCATGCAGCTACAGAACATGTTTCAATTTCCCTTTGGAAATCACACTGACTTTAATAGAGTATGTCAAAGTCAGGAAAACTGTGTTCCTGCCAAGCTGCTGGAAATTATTCTGTCCTCATGTGTGTGCATCACCTGGCAGCTCATGCGTGTGTTTGGGCTGCTCCTGGGCAGTGCAGCATGTCCAAATCATATTTTTAGGGGTTTATTCTTCGTTTGACTATCTTAGTAAACTGTCATTGTGCATACACTCACTTGTCCTGTTTTATTTTCAATTTCAATGCAACACTCGTATTTAAACAGGAGTGTTTATGTCTATACAAAATCTTTTTTCGACAGAAAACTTTATAAATGTAGTTTTTACTGCAAAGCAATTCTACAATCCACCTTTTTTTTGCCTAAGTATTACAAACTTTGTCTTAAAGCCCTTGATTGAAATCTGTCTCTTATTCATTCTCTCTCCTTGCCTGTTAAAATTTGCATTTGGAAAGTAGAAAGGCTCCTTTGATTAAGAGATGGCTGTGTCCCTGTCAATGCTCTTCTTTCCCTATCTTGCTCCACCTCTTTTTCAAACCACTTCAGTTCATTTCTTTTTTAGAGTATATTGGTTTAGGATGTCTTTCCCTGCCTGGTTAATGATTATTCAATAGAAGAACTAAAGCAGCAAAATGCAGAAAGCCTTCAAAGTACAGCAATCATCTTCCTAATTCCTCCTTTCTGACCAGTTGCAAGCATGAAGGAAGCCTTCCTTAAAGCCTTACCTTGCTAAGCTTTCCTGAAAATCCGGGTAGGGTCTTGTCAGGAGTGTCTGGATATTCCATTCTCTGCTTTGGGAGCTCATTGTTGCTGCAAACATTGGGCACACGGAATTTTGAAGCATTTAGCAAACCCAGCTGTTCACCTTCCTCTCTTCAGCTTTGCTCTAAATATTCCCTATCGTCCCCCAAACTGGGAGTGCACCCTTTAGGAAAGGACACTAGTGGGCATTGAAGGGTTGAGGGTTTTTTCACTTATGTAAATGTAATAGTAATCTCTTCCCCACTATCCTTCCTCTTTGCATAATCTTCACTGCAAGTTGGCTTTGTTGTTCTTTTCAAGTGAAGCTCAGAGTAGAAGAGAGACATTGCTTATAAATAATCAGCTGCACAATAGCACAGTAAGAAGCAAAGGAATTCCATGCAGAGACTTTCAGAGAGTTCTCTTCATCGGTTTCAGTCCATGCAAAGTCAGCTGACTCTGAGGTGAAACTGCAGTTCTGGAGCTGACAAGCAGTTCATGGGGAGAATGTGAAACTCTCCTAGATACCTGTGTAAATGTCAGCAGGTTTTAACACTGTTTAAAGCTGTGTGTATTTACTTGGGGCCGAGTCCAGTGAGTGAATCCCTCTCCAGAGTGTACGGGGGAGAATTCAATCTACTGATGCAGAAACTCTTCCCTGCCAGTAAGCTCTCTGCTTCCTCACAATTTACTGCTGATGGTGTTTGCTACCCCTCACTAAATACAAATCAGCAGTTTAGTCTTGTTTCATACCCAAACTATTGTTTATATTCACTAACATTCTGTCCCATTTGATATTCGATTTTTTCCTCTCAGATTCCAAGCATCTTGCATTGATCTCTACGTTCTGAGAATGTGTAAGACGTTTAGGAGCTGATTAAGGCAAAACCAGTTTGTAATTGTATCATTAACTGGAAATTGCCTCCCCTCTTTCCTTTTTGTTGGTTGAAGGATTTTGATTTGAACACGCTTAAATGTTAATTATGAACCAAATGCTTCAAGAAACAAAAAGAGGAGAAGGAATTTTGCAGCCCTTGCATACAAAATGTGCCATTTGCAAAATCTCATTAGGTATTCCCTATATATAATTTTCTTGGCAATTCATCATCGTGTTGGGCTTCAAAAAGTGCCACTGTGACTACACAGCATCACTGCACGTGCAGCGTGGTGGAGGCTGCAGCAGCAGTGCATAGCCCCCACTGTTTGAAGAGCATTTGAGAACCAGTGGGAAACATTCAACTCACTGAAATTGTAGCTTTCCACTCAGCTTTCATAAAGGCTGTAATGGAAAAATAGCTAAAATTGCCTCTGCCTTCAATTTTAGTTTCTCAAACCTTCTTCTGGTTTCCTCTACTTGATTTATTTCAGGCTGGTCTATCTATATAGTCTCCTTTCTATCTTTATCCCTTTCTACACAGATAGTACATGGAATAAACAGGATTGGAGGGACCTTAAAGACAACCTGTGGATTGCTTAACTCAGTCACATCACGTGTTGTCATAATGATTCTGTCTCCAAACATGCTGTTTACCCTGACAGGCAGGTCCTGGTGAACACGCTCGAAATGCTGGATTGCTTTCTGGTTCCTCTGCTGCAAGGGTGAGTGGTGAACTGAAACAATTCCTGGCCCTTCAGTGGATTGCAGCTGGCACAGGAGGTGTCAGGAGGTCAAATGCAGAAACTGTCACTGATGGGAGGCCTGGAAATTGAGGACAGGCTCAAACATGCTGTAATTAAACCTGAATTTGGTTTGTGGTGCTTTCTTTTGGTAATGATCCAAGTGACTGTCACAGGTGACTGTGTTTGGACTGGCACATAGAATCCTGGAATCACAGATGGGTTTGGATTGGAAGGGACTTTAATTCAAGCCCCTGTCACGGGCAGGGACACCTTCCACTGCCCCAGGGTGCTCCAAGCCCACCCAGCCTGGCCTGGTGCAGTTCCAGGGATGGGCAGTCACAGCTTCTCGGGGCAGCCTGTGCCATGGCCTCACAGGGAAGAATTTCAAATCTCATCTAACCCTTCCCTCTGGCAGTGGAAGCCATTCCCCCTTGTCCTGGAACTCCATCCCTTGTCCCAAGTTCTTCTCCAGCTCTCCTGGAGCCCCTTTAGGCTCTGGGAGGGACTATAAGGTCATCCCAGAGCCTTTTCTTTCCAGGCTGAGCACCCCCAGCTCCCCTAGCCTAGCTCCACAGGAGGAATTTGAGTGTCACAGCTCCGCTGCAGGTGCCATCCCCAGGAATGAGATGTCAGCCATTACCTAAGGTGCTCTTTAATGAGCCCCTTCTTTTGGGGCCCTCCCTCTCTTCCTTCTGTTGCTTGGATTCAAGTGCCTTGTGTGTTAGACCTGTGACTACTAATCTTTTTAAGACCTTTTCTTCTATCCTGAATTGTCTTAAGGGAATAGCTGAAGCTCTGTTGTGTCATAGGCACCAAAAGACTTTTCTACCTCTCTCAGCAACCCGGAGCTTTCCCAAGTGTTATAGTTGCTCATTGCCTCCTCTGACCTGGGAGCAGCTCCTGCTGGTTTCCAGTGCTAGCTGAAAATGTCTGTAGGGATGCAGGAGAGCAAACTCCCTTCACACCTCTTTGCTTAGCAGGGCTGCAGTGATGGTGGAAATGGGTCTTTTCCTTAGGCTGGAGGAATTTCCTGTCTTAGCAAGTGGGCAGAGTTCAGGGGGAGCTGCCTGGTGCCAGCTGCATTTCAGAGTCAAGATGAATTATACACTAGACTGAGGTTCTGCTGAGGAATGGCACTTGTTTTTTCTTATGCTGAACGTGGCAATTGAAGTTGGAAATATTAGCCAATATTTTGGCATGCTGCCAGGAATTACCTTTTCAAGAAGACTTCACAATCCTCAAAGCTCTTGTTCTGATCTTTATCATTGTTTATTTCAGTGTTTCATTGCTGTTGTGTCCTCCAGTATGTAAATACTGAAACCTTCTGAAGTTATCATTGTTCAAAGTAAAACTCCTTCATTAAAGCAGTTTTGATCTGAAATTATTCTTCTAATGCTATTCCACATCACCCTGCTAGTTTTATTGGCAACATTACCCCTAAAACATGTGGTCTGCATTAGCAAGAATCTTAATACCACTTTCAATTAAGCTTTAATTTTACATGCCATTCATGTTGAGTGTTGTTCAGGAAGCATTTGTTTTCTTCCAGAGCTAAATGATGGATGACACTTTGCTACAGCCAAGGAGAGCTTTGGGGTGCCCTTAGCTCCTGCCAGGAGGAGGGGCCCAAAACAGAGCTGGAGGAACAGCAATTCTCACACATTCCTTTTATTTTAGGCTTTTAGTCTCTTTCAGGGGGCGTGACCATTGCCAGCAGTGATGCTCTCTGCATTTCCCTCTTTGAGGTTTGCAGCCTGACTAAAAGGCTCTGATAACACATGGAAAAAGAACGAGCAAAGAAACCCTCCACAGTTAAAAAGCAGGGCCTGAATGTCTCTAATGCCTTGATTCCTCTCTGGAAGAAGCTTTAGGTATTTGGTATGGGACATAAATAACCCCTGAGGACTGGCCATGGCCCGTGGAGGTTTCCAGTCTTTCTGTAAATTAGTGTCATTCTCAAATCAAAAGTGACAGGCCCATTGAACGAGAGCTCTTGGAGAGGGCAAACAAGAAGTGTCCTTGTTGGTGGCTACAGAGAGTAAAACACATTCAGACAGGTAGGGATTGCTTTGATAAAACAATTGTGTAGGCTTGAAATGGCAGTGAGGTTGCTGATCTGGACAGCTTTCCTGCCAGGTCCTCATGTGCCTCATGCATATTTAACAAGGAAGAGATGTAAGTGCAGAGATAAAATAATCCTCAACTTTCTGGAACTCTTTATTCCAAAAATGTTCTTTTTTTCTGTTGCTTCTGAAAGCATGGCATTGCCAAAGTTGCTTGCTAATGATGTCCCTTTCCTTTCTTTAGCTGTAACTGCAGGTGCTTTTCAGCCTCTCTCCCTGCATCTCTCTTGCCATGTGAAAGGTTTTCCTGAAACTCAACAATGAAACATAAATCAATTTGTTAATCTGATGAAATTTGCTGTTGAGTGTAATTATTTTGGAGACATGCAATTACATGCTCATTTTTCAAAACAGGCAAACTGGCATCTACTGTGGGATGGAAAGATTTAAAACAGAACAGTTAAATGGTCCTTTAAAACATGAAATAGCTGTTGTATTTTATCTGCTCCTGCCACCTTATTTTTGGCATCAATGGGTGATATTTTTCTCCTTTTAGAAGTTGTTCTCTTTTCAGTTACGTAATATTTTTGTTAGCACCTTCTTAAATCCTTTAAAAGGAGGATTTCTCTCACAGGCAGTTAAGCCTTGGCTGGATGTGGTGCCATTTCAGTCCTTTTTACAGGAGGTTGTAGCATCAGCAACTCTGAAAATCGTTCATGCTGAACTTTTCCCAGGTGCTGTGCTGAGGGGGAATTTTTCTCAGATTCATGGAATGGTTTGGGTTGGAAGGGAGATGAAGGAGCAGCTCATTCCAGCCCTGCCATGGCAGAGACAGTTCCCAATGTCCAGTCTGGCCTTGGGCACTGCCAGGGATCCAGGGGCAGCCACAGCAAATCTGGGAATCCCAGCCCAGGCAGGAATTCCAAGATCGCAGCCCCATCTCCCCTGTCCCACTGGGAGCCATTCCCTGTGTCCTGTCCCCAATTCCAGCTCTCCTGGAGCCCCTGCAGGGACTGGAAGGGGCAACCAATAAAATCTTCTACATCTGAAGCTTGGGATTTCTTGGGAAGAACTGTAGTGACTCACATAACTTTTGTGAGGTTTATTGTAATGTCTTTTTGAGTGCATGTTGCAAAACTTGAGCTGCAAAAATAAGAAAAGTTGTAGGATACCAGAGAAACACAGTCTAGAACTCAGATTTAATAATACCAGGAGCATCTCTTAGGTTGTGTTTTACTGAGATCTGACAGTGACATATGTATTGATTGCCTTAATTTTAAGGAAGCTAATTTTTTTTTTCTTTTCAAATGCGAGGCTGGAAAATATAATATATAAAAAAATCACAAAATTAATTTTCTATGGAAGCTAAGTCTGAATCAGGCATTAATTTCTTCTGGGTGAGGCCAGTGCTGGTTGTTTGATGTTGCTATATTTCTGTCATGAATAACTCTTGAAAGCACCATAACTCACCACAATGTAAATATAGACCCCCAAAATAAAATAGATTTCAGAAAATGAGTGCTGTGAACCATTGCTGGAGAGCCAAAAGAGCGAGGTACTTTTCTTTATACAAAAGCTTATTTAAAGAGTCAAAGAATAGTGAGCAGAGCTAATGAAGGAGAGAAAAGTGTATTGGCAGTAAAATAGAAGCAGCACCCACTGAAATGCAACAGTGGATCCAGCCTGGCTAAACCACAAGGGAAAGTATATCCAGAGCTAAGAGAGGCTGACACACCCACGGCCTGTGACTGGCTCACAAAGACCAGGGCAGAGACACCAGCACTCCCCTGACAGCTCTCAGCTGACTCTGCAGGGCTGCTTTTGTGGAAAAAACAACATCCCTGGAATGTCCTGAAAAATTCCTTTTCTCTCACTTATTTTCCTGACTTTGTATTACTGAGATTTTGACTTTTTTTTACTGTATTGGCAAATGTTGACAAGGGAGAGCTGGGGTCAGGCCAGGGTAGTCCTGTTACAGTCTTGCATGGGAATACATTTCTGGGATGATTGGGGAGTTCATAGGGTTTTTTTTCTTAAATTGGTTCTCTCCTAAATTGTTTTTTTGAGTTGTCATGTATAGTTACTTCTTTAACCAGTCTGTTTTGTATGCAAGATTAGCACCATCCACGTTCCCACACCTGGACCCAAAGTATCAATGAATTGCATTAATATTTTGACTGAGGATTGAAGTAAATTCCATCAATTAATTTGTCAGTTCAGTATTTTACTGGGAACTTCTTCCTGACAAAAGGGTGAATTGCATGTTGTAGAAATCCTTTGGTGAGAGGCAGTGACCACCTGGCCTTTTTAATGCAAGTATGAGAGCTTATAGAGAGCTTGTGTGTTCTGCCCTACCCAGCACAACTAATGTTTTCATGTTAACATTACTTGAACACCAAATCATAGCTAAGGCTCTCAGCAGAAAAACCTGTGAATAAAACAGCCCAGCTCTATGATTCTTTAAAACTGATCCTGATGCTATGTGTTTTGCTTAAAGTAAATTTGAGGAGTTTTAATTACTGCCACTTCCGGCCATGATGTGACACCAGGTTTGAGACGACTTATGGCTTCATTGTTTTGTAATACTATGACAATGTTGTCATTCAAAGGTATTTTAAAGTGGTTATTTATATAAATACATATTTAGTTTGGGACTAAAACTAGATAATCTTTAAGGTCCCTTCCAACTCAAACCATTCTATGATTCTATATGTAATATGTATAAATATATATACTCTTTACTGCTTTATTTTATTAAATATGAGATTTCTGCAACTGGCATATTACAGGATGTCTTCCTGCAGGTTGATAAACATGTTAAATTTCTCATCCAGTATGATGTTGGAACTCACAGCCTCCTTGTTTTCCCCATTAATACCACTGCTACTCTGAACTCTGTCTTGCATTTTTCCCCTCTTTTGTCTGGTCAGAAATGATGCAACACAGAAGGTTTTACCTGTTTCTATCTGTCAGCTATATTGAAACCTAAAAAAAAAAATTTGCAAATATTGCTTTGGCTATTTTATACTTTTTATTGTTGATACCCTCTTGTGTACTTACATCACCTGTTCTTTAGGAAAGCAACTTTTATTCCTTTTAAGCTCAGTAGACCATAAAGCTCATTTTTACTGGACTTAGAGGGTCTGAGTGAGAGTTTGAGCTGCTCTGTGCTAAAGTTTTAATTTTTTCCAAGCTGAAACTCTCCAGCGATGGTTGGCATGTTGCTGAATGTAACCGAGCCTGCAAGCAGATGGAGTGAGAGCTGTGCTGGGCACGAAGCCAGGGAGGGGGATCCACCCTTCCCAAATGCCATGGGATCCTTCCCAAATGCCATGGGATCCTTCCCAAATGCAGCAGGATCCTCCTTCCCAAATGCAGCAGGATCCACCCTTCCCAAATGCAATGGAGCCCTTCCCAAATGCAGTGGGATCTCTCCCAAATGCAGTGGGAACCCTCCCAAATGCATCCACACTGCAGTGGTTGGGACTGGAGGGAGGTGCTTGAGGACTGGGAACTCAGGGGATTGGGGTGTTTTCCTGCTGGTGACTTGTTTTCTGTCTCAAGGTTTAGGATCTTTATTTTTAACCACTTTTTCCAAGCACCTCAGAGCTTCCTTGTCTCCAGAATAATTGTTGCAATTGCAGGATCACAGAATTATTTATGGTGGAAAACCCTCTTAGACCACCGTGCCCAGCAGTTCCCCAGCGCTGCCCAGCCCACAGGGACCCGTGTCCCCAAGTGCCACAAGTGCATGGCTGTCACATCCCTCCAGGGAGAGCTGCTTCTTCTCCACCCTGGGCAGCTGTGCCAGGGCAGGACAGCGCCTTCCAGGAAGGAATTCCCCAAAATCCACCCTGAGGTTCCCCTGGCCCAGCCTGAGGCCGTTCCCTCTCCTCCTGTCCCTGTACCCAGATCCCAAATCCCCCCGGTGTCCCCTCCTGGCAGGGAGTTGTGCAGAGCCACAAGGTCCCTGAGCCTCCTTTGCTCCAGCTGAGCCTTCCCAGCTCCTCAGGAATTCTCCATTCCCTTCCCATTTCCCTCAGGAATTCTCCAGCCCCTTCCCATTTCCCTCAGGAATTCCCCATTCCCTTCCTAGCTCCCTCAGGAATTCTCCAGCCCCTTCCCATCTCCCTCAGGAATTCTCCAGTCCCTTCCCAGCTCCCTCAGGAATTCTCCAGCCCCTTCCCATTTCCCTCAGGAATTCTCCAGCCTCTTCCCAGCTCCCTCAGGAATTCTCCAGCCCCTTCCCAGCTCCATTCCCTTCCCTGGACACGCTCCAGCCTCTTAATGTCTTTCTTCTTGTAAGTGGCCTGAAAGAAGAATTGAGAAGTTCAGAGAATTCAGGAGAACTCACTGAGGGTTGGGAAGAACTGAGTTTTTCTGGCCCTGCCTTGGCTTTTTTGGGGGGGGTGTGTTTCTGTCATGGGGAGATGTGTAGGGTCTGAGCTGAGTTTGCTGTTTCAATTATGAGACTTTCCAGAATTTCATTTCTTAATGCACTTTACATTTAGATGAGCATCACAATTCAACCCCTGGCTGTTTATTGAACAAATACTTCTCATTTGTCAGATTTGTGTGATAATATCTGGGATGCAGTGAAATTTGGGACCACATCTTAAGCACTGTTTTTAATTTAGAGCCAGTCATGCCGGTGTTCACTCTGTACACCATGAGAGAGTTCACATGGGAAGACAAAACACGTCTAAGTGGCATTTCTGAGCCTAGTGCTGACTGCAGCCAATTAGCTGAGAAGGGACAATTTGTGACTACTGCAGGAAGGCAGCACAGTATTGGAATATAAATTGGTTTTCATCTCAGAATAAGTTCAGAAGCGAAGCGGGTTTTATATTTGCACAGTAGCAAGTATTTGTGCCATAAAGCTCAATGGCTCAGTTAATATTGCAGCAGGTGAGGAGTCAGTCATTAATCTCTTTCATCCTTCACACAGGAGCTGAGTGACTCGGAGTAGTAGGTGTGAAAATCAAATTTGAGTGAGGGTTTTATTTTTGCTTGTTGTAGAATGCAAATGTGAGCATGGGAACCTCTTCAGGTGCACCAAGTTCTCTCTGATTTGGAGAAAGATGGATTTGAAGGGTGAACTGTTCAGTGGATGAGGAGGTGGTCCAGAGGAGGTGCTGTGAGTGCTGGAGCTCTCTGCTCTGGGGACTGAATGAGAGCTGGGGGTGTTGAGCCTGGAGAAGGGAAGGCTCCAGAGAGAGTCAGAGCCCCTTGCAGTGCTGCTTCTGCTGTCCACACCTGCAGCATCAGGTGCATTACTCTGGGATCTCCCACGTCCAAATCATGCTCCAACGTGTTGTGTGTCAGTTTTTCAAGTTACAATTAACTGCTGTTAAGATCCTTTGTTCTCTGAAACCTAAGGTTTAACCTTCTCTCTAGAGAATCTGTCCCTGTGGGTCAGGTTACATTTTCTACCTAACCTCCAAATTTGGGTGCAGTTTTGCTGTTCATTAAAACAGAGGTCTGTGGTGCCTTGAAGTAGAATGTCCTTCTGCCTCTATGGAGTGATTGGGGTATGGATTCACCAAAAGCTGTTGGATGGGGCAGCCTGCTCCAGTGGAAGGTGTCCCTGCCTGGGCAGGAGGTGCAGTGAAATGGGCTTTAAGGGCCTTTCCAACCCAGCCCATGCTGTGATTCTGGAGCAGCAGCTGGAGGCCAGGTGAGGTGTCCCAGGGCAGCTGCAATAGCTTGTACCCCTCTTTAGGCAGCAACTGGAGCTTCTACTTCATCTGTGAAACCAAGGGCAAGGATGCACCATGGAAATGTAAACTGTATAAATCTACGGGTCTACAAATAGATGTCTTTGTGTGCCTCAGTGTTAATGGTTCTGTTATGGAACTGGTCAGGTAATAATTTTGGTTATTTATTATTATGCACCTGCATTGGTCAGTTGAATCACAGATGAGGTTTCCATGGAGTATAAAGGGCTGGTGGGAATGCCCCTGTGAGCCTGGATTTGGATGTCATAGTCTGTGTCTGAATCCCACAAATTATCAGCAGAGGTGAACAAATGTTTCTTTCCAGAGGATGTTCCTTGCAACTGACATTGCTGAGCTCATTTAAGAGCCACCTCCTGAAAAAGGCTCGTCTCAGGTTGCTGTTGTGTTTGCTCATCCCTCAGTGAGCAGGGTCAGCTCCACAATCCCAGTTTCTGAAGGGTGTTTTTGAAAGGCTTTTTGCCCTTCATTCCTGTGGTTATCTCTCTCTGCTGCCTTAACGACTTCTATGGCTCATTAAAGATGCTCACAGAACACAGGAAGCAGCAGCAGCAGCACATGGCAGAGCTGAGACCATGTTCAGGAGTGCAGCTGGATTTCTGTGCTGGACATTCCTCTGAGAGCTCCTGCCAGGGCTCCTGGAGCTGGTCACTGCTGCCTGGCGTGGCCAGCATGGACTGTGGCCATGGGTTTCACTGGAGCACGGTGTCTGTGCCTGAAGGAAGCTGCAGCAGGCAGTGAAATACTCCTGAGCAGAAGAGAAGTTTCCCCCCCAGCATTATTCTAGAGGGCAAAATGAATGTTTTGATGACTTTGGCATCACTCAAGAATACTTAAAGCCCCTTTGTTTTACAGCAGGTGCTTTGACAAAGGCACAGGCACTCAGCATTCAGGCCATGGCATCCTGTACGTGTTGTCTGTATTCACCAAGGTCAGATTGAATCCTTGCTCTATCCATAGGAAAAAAAAAGAGACAAGACAGTGGAATTTTGGTGAAGAAATGTGCATAAATGTCACCTGCAGCTTATTTGGCTTGTGGCTTTTTCTCACTGGAAGTTTGTGGAACTCCCAGTTTTCCACTTTTCCCTGCTGCTTTTTGTTCATTAACTTTGGTGCTGGGGCTAGATTGAAATAAAAAGCAAAAATGAGCCCAAAAGCCACTAAATTTCTGTGTGTTCCTCTAGACTTTCAAAACGTTTGTGCTGTAGCATTCTCCCACCTGCCAGGTGAGGTTAATGGATGCAGCAGTTGGACCTTTTGATTCCTTCAGAATTCACAGCAAGCCCCAAGCTCTGGCAGCCAGCGTCACATTGTGCCGTCTCTGCTGGGCCCCTCTAGTTTCAGAAGTTAATTACACTTCTGTTTTTCTTTCTTACACAGTTCCATTCCAGGAGCATGTCCTGTGCAAAATACCATTTTTAGTTTCTCCTTTTCTCATCCCTGATATGAAATAGGGATGAAAAGGAAGGCACTACTGGTAGGAATTTAGTCACTTTATTTTTGTGAAGAAAAACATATAATGTGTCAATAATCCTGAGTTGTTACCAAGGTAAAAAAAACTGTGGAAACACTGTTTTCTGTGGCTGTTCATGGTTTCTCAAGTGTTTGGAATCCAAAATGTGCCAGATTATAATATGAAATTGCCATGCTTGAAATATTCTTTGGTACATTCACAGAATAGTTCACAGGATAGTTCACATTCACAGGATAGTTTGGGTGGGAAATTACCTTAAAGCCCATCCATGGGCAGGGACACTCCCACTGTCCCATTGCTCCAGCCCCAGTGTCCAGCCTGGCCTTGGGATCCAGGGGCAGCCACAGCTGCTCTGGGCACCCTGTGCCAGCCCTGCCAGGAACAATTCCTGCCCAAATCCCACCCAGCCCTGCCCTCTGGCAGTGGGAGCCATTCCCAGTGTCCTGTCCCCTCCATTCCCAGTGTCCTGTCCCCTCCATTCCCAGTGTCATGTCCCCTCCATTCCCTGTGTCCTGTCCCCCTCCATTCCCTGTGTCCTGTCCCTCCATTCCCAGTGTCCTGTCCCCCCATTCCCAGTGTCCTGTCCCCTTCATTCCCAGTGTCCTGTCCCCCTCCATTCCCTGTGTCCTGTCCCCTCCATTCCCAGTGTCCTGTCCCCCTCCATTCCCTGTGTCGTGTCCCCTCCATTCCCAATGTCCTGTCCCCCCATTCCCAGTGTCCTGTCCCCTCCATTCCCTGTGTCCTGTCCCTCCATTCCCTGTGTCCTGTCCCTCCATCCCTTGTCCCCAGCCCCTCTCCAGCTCTCCTGGAGCCCCTCCAGGCCCTGCAAGGTCTCCCCAGAGCCTTCTGCAGCAGCCCCAACTCTCATGTTATCAGTTCTTTAGCTAATTTTAGATTAGGGTTGCTAATATTCTGTATAATATTGGCAGTTATTAGCATTTGGAGAAGTTGTTGTCCTAATCCCATTGTGGTGAATAGTTTGGCTTCCTGTAAAATACCAGGAATTTCCAGCACAAGAGTCATGCTGTGATGAACTAGCTGTACATCTGTTTATTACGGTTAAATGGGAGGAGCTACTCAAATTTGGTTCTTGCTGGATTTAAGAAAAATTTGCTACATAATTTCTTACTTGGTTATAGACTGATTTTTCTTAGTGGTATGTGAAACTCAATTTGTTTTTGAAGAGTTCAGAACACTTACAAATCACAAGAATAGAGGTTTAAATAATTTTAGGTGTTGTTGCATATACAAGTTTAAGGTGAAGGTAGGTCTTAGTTGGCCTAATTTAGTACAAAATTATCATCTCAGAATTACTCTCAATTTTCTTTTCTCTTGGAGAACAAACTCTAGTGCTTATGCAAAGCAAGTCCTGGTATGTAATTGTTCTAATTGGTTTTTCAAAATTTCTATCAGTCACAAGCTGTAGTTTAATTCCAGCAATATTTTGAGTTTGGAATACCAACTGTTACTGAAATGTCAGGTGGGTTCAAATATATTTTTCCTTTGCTTCTATTATTTTGTGGCCAAGTCATTTGCCATTAACTCCTTTGAAATTTGTGTGTACTGATTTAAAAACCAGTGCAGTTTTTAGATGTTGGCTAGTTAGAGGAAGCCAAATTTTCTTCTTGGCTTCATATTTTATGCTAATCAAATGATAAAAAATGTAAAGCTTTTCATTATAAATATTTGCTAGTCCATGCAGCCAGCTACTTCTGGTTCTCTGGGAAGCAAGTGGATTATTTGGGTACCTCAAATGATGTGGCAGTAGAAAAAGCAGGAGAGGAGGCTGTGCTCTCCCAGGTAGCTTTGCAGATAAGATAAACACAGTAATATTTGTAAGATTCTTTGGAATGAACGTGATCAAGTATGTGATGGCAGCTGCCTGGGGTACTGGTTATTCCTGAGCACAGGGCACAAACCACCCTGGAGTGCTGAGCGTGGCTGGGCAGGGCCAGGAGCTGCTCAGGCAGGAGGGGCTGGGCCCTGAGGCGGCTCAGCTGAGCCCAGCTAAAGGTTTCAGCTGCTGTTAGGGAAAGTTTCTTCCCACAGAGACACGGGTGTCCAGCCCTGGCTGCCAGTGCAGCCCTCCTCCTGCAGGGACCTCCAAGCTTGGATGGGCTCAGAGCCCAGCCCTAAACACTTCTGGGACTCTTTGGGGTGAAGCCCCCAGCCCAGCCCTAAACACTTCTGGGATTCTTTGGGGAGGAGTCCCCAGCCCAGCCCTAAACACTTCTGGGACTCTTTGGGGTGAAGCCCCCAGCCCAGCCCTAAACACTTCTGGGACTCTTTGGGGTGAAGTCCCCAGCCCAGCCCTAAACACTTCTGGGAGTCTTTGGGGAGGAGTCCCCAGTGCAGCCCTAAACACTTCAGGAATTCTTTGGGGTGGAGTCCCCAGCCCAGCCCTAAACACTTCTGGGACTCTTTGGGGTGAAAGTGGGGCTTGCTGGTGCTCTGACCCTGTACCTGGGAGAGGCTTTCCAGCTGCCAGCTCCAGCCCCATGGAGCCTTCCTGCAGTTAAAGTGCTTCAGTCTTTGGTACAGAACTCGTTTCTGAGAATGGATAAATGAATCTTCTGCCGTCAGTTAAACTTAATTAAAAATCCAGACTGCTACGAAATTGGTGCCGTGTTTTTTGTGGATGCAGAATGAACAGCCTGCTTTCAACAGCTATTTCCCAAACTTCCGATGTAGCTGAATTAATTAAATCCTGAGAACAGATTATATTAGGGGAAATTAAGCTCTAAGTAAGCAAACCATTAACAATTATGAGACCAAATTGCCTGTGACACAGATTGGTCAGGTTTGATAGCACAAAGTATTTTCAGTTTTTGAGGAATAAATTGTAGGAACAACCTAGGTTTTTAAATCTATGTATGAGGCACAGGTCCTCAATTGGTCTTTATAGAAGAACTCCAACAGATAGAGAAAATAATCACCACTGGTAAAGCATTTGAAAGGCTTCTGTGTGAAATAAGCCTAAATTATTTTTGTTTGCTTGTTTTTGTATTTACCTGTTTTATCCTGCAGTTGTTGTCAAAAAATGAGAAGCTCTTCTCTGGTAACAGTCTCATTAATCTTTCATAGAATCTCTCTTATTTTAAAATTAACAGATTCTTGTTTCTTTTAGTAGGAGATGATGATCCTGATGGCCGTGCACGGGGGACTGGCCTGTTAATGATTCCTTTGTGCTTTTCATTTTCTGCTAAAGGATTGTTGATACATAACAAGGGTTTTATTTTGAAATGCATCCCTTATAGTCATTCCGCATAATGGTTATTCTCAGAAATAATAAGAAAACTTATTATTTTTACATTGAGTGTGTTACATGTTTGTATTTTGGGATGTGATATTTCACTAAAGATATCTTTGCCTTAAAGACATTCCAGAATATCCATTTATGCAAATACTCTACCACTTAAGTTACTAGGCACTGATTTTTTACACGAAGTGAAATCTTGCTCACTGTCTTTTAATAATCAGAAGACTATTGAGAAGCAATTCAGAAGTAAAAGTCAAAGAGAAACTCTGTGTTTCCTTGTGTTTTGTAGACAGGACTGTTGATGTTGCAGCATCTGGTGTGCAGGTTTGGAGTTAAGTTTCCAGCCACACAGTGGTTGTCCACTGCAAAGGAACTTTCAGCTTCAAAATATTTGAATTTATTTATAAGAAAACTATTTGGGGCAGCTTCTGTACCGAATTACAATGAATATTTAAAGCAAATATAATCATAGACAGTGTTCCAGAGCAACAGGAACCCAAGCAATGACTCACTTTGCACATATTCATGAATTTTGAGATGTGGCTATTGCTGGGAGGAGGGATTTATGTTTATGCTAATGTTGCCATAAGTGCTGTTTATTAAAGGAGAAAAACAACAAATGACACCAGAAATGGATTTAATGTTCATGAAAGGCTTTTGTCAGTGCAGATTTCACTTCAGTTCTGAATAAATCCTGTTACCTCATGAAAGAGTTAATAGTCTCTAGTGCTATGGGATTGATAGGCAGAGGAAATAGGAGGTACCTGGAAAAACTTCTGATTCCTAATATTGCACAAGCTGCTTTTCTCTTGGCTCGCCTCCCCCCCTGTTATTTTTACCAGGCTCCCTAATCTTCCCTTTGCCTCTGACCCTCCCAGTTTCCTGCTGGCCCTTCCCTCTGCTTTCTGTCCCAATTCTGTGGTTTCCCTGCTCTTGCTGCAGGCAGGGGCTGAGATGTTTGCACAGTGTCCACCATCCTCCTTGTTTCATGCCTCTTTGCAGCTCTTGGTGTAAGTTCCTTCTTCGAGGAGATTTTGTTGTCTGGAAATTGTTTGAAGTGTAAATACTGAATTTTGTGTTGCTGTGTAAACAACAATTAAAGATTTTCACTTTTAATTAAAGATTATTTGCAGCTCTGTGAAACCTCTGTTCTAAGTTTTTGTAGTGTTTTCTTCAATGTGCACTGAAGAGTATTCCTTGGAACATGGCTGAGAGACAGAGTTACTTTTTCAGCTTCATTTTTGGGATATTTGTTTTCAAAACAATGTGAAGTTATAATTTATTTTCTTTTTCCTCAGAGCATTTCCATTCAAAAACAATGTTCAAAAATATTAGTTGATCTGAGTAAAGATGCTTTTCATTGTCATTTTTCATCCTTTTTACATATCTTGAAATAGGAATTTTCAGTAAGTAACAGAAAGCATTTGCTTTTCTTTTGCAGATTGCATTCTCACAGCACAGCAACTTTATGGACCTGGTGCAGTTCTTTGTCACATTTTTCAGGTACTTTTCATTTAAGACTGCTAAATGTTACTTCTTTAGGTTTTGGGCTTCAGAGTTCGGGTTCTTCTTGGTCTGGTTTTTTAACTTAAACATCCTGCTTACAGCCTAGAAAATGGAAATCTTCAGTCTGTTTTAAATATATAATTAGGAATTATGTTAAGAAAATTAATTGTCTGCCCATGTTTGCCAATGCATCTTGCCAGTGCATGCAGGGAAAGGGAGGATGAGGCTGGGAGAGGCTTTGGAAAAGAAGTTCCTTTTGAGATAGTGTAGAAAACATTGACTTGCCACAGGTAATGTGACTTATGCAGGTTTTCACACCTCGTTAGACACCAGTCATAAACTCGGGCAGTTACTTTGCAAAGAGTTGAGTCTGCAGTAATTTCCAGCTCTTTAGGTATCACCTTTTGATTTTAAAGTGAACTCTGAAAGTATGTCAAGTTAAATACAAACATATGTTGCAGTACAACAGAAGCCAAATACTTCTGTTCTTCATACACAGCTTTAACATTTCTTAGTGTTGAGTGAACTGATGATTCCCTCAGAGTGGGAGCCCACAGAAGCCATTTCAACACTTGTCTCCTCTCCATCCTTCAGAAAATACAGCCCTACCAAAGAGGTGAAACAAACACTTCCAAAGCACAGCAGGCCTCTCAAAGCTTCCAAATCCCATGTACTGGCCTCTGTTTCAGGGACTGTTAGTACTCCAGAAGTGTAAGCCAGTACCTGCTCAGTGAGGAGTCCTACAGGGGGATGTACATGGAGTAAACCCTGCTCCATGCTTACAGCATGTTCTAAAGCAGGTAATACTGCCTGCTGTGAAATCTGCAGTGGGAGTAATATCTTGCTTTAGATTTCATGCTAAATTTAATTAAAGCAAGAAGCTCCAGACAGATCCTTCAGATAAGTGGTTTATATCAATTTTTTTTTTCATGTGGAGGTTTTAGAGAGTAGAATCTGCTTTAGTGCAGTCCTGGGAGACAGAAGTTTGAGCCACCAACTTCCTGCCATTGGAGCCCAGTAGGTGGTTACTCCTGGCTCAGGCTTAAGCTTTTGTTGCTGAATTAATCACAGACAGCATCTTCCCTAAAAATCTTTGTGGCAGGGTAATTGCTTATTAGGAAAATGAAGAGGGAAGCAGTTGGTTCCTTAGTTCTTTTTTAATTGTGTAAAATTAGTGCTTTACAGACCCAACTTCATCTGCATGTGAGGGTTTAACTCCTCAGTATGAGGGATTGCTCCATATTCATTATTTGCAGAGATTCCCAGATTTGCTGTGGCTGCCCCTGATCCCTGGCAGTGCCCAGGGCCAGACTGGACACTGGGGCTGGAGCAGTGGGACAGTGGGAGATGTCTCTGCCATGGCAGGGGTGTGGAAATGCATGATCCTCAAGGTCCTTCCAGCCCAAATCCCTCCATGATTCCCATCCCAGGTGAAAGCAGAAGAAAAGTGCATTGTGTAGCTCAGTGAGCACATGCAGCTGAACTTATATGTCCACAGGCTGTGAGATTCCTTTCTCCATTGCTGTTATCACATGGATCTCCTTCAGAAATAATACTGCAATATTATTTAACATCCTAACAAGCCAGAGGAATAATAACGTGGATTTGAGAGAAGACAGTTTACTGGTGTTTTTCAATTAAGCATTTACAATGTGATAGAAATTCTTTGATTCTTTACTACTCCTAAGCTTCTCTCCAAGTGTTTTATTTTAGTCACTATAGCTCCCTAATTAACCAGTGGATTAGAACTGTGTGATTCACCTCACTGGCTGTAGGGCAAACCATTGAAATATTTGCATTTTTAATGCTCTAGGGCACATTTCATAGTTATTGTTGGATCCCAGGCAGACCATAAATAAATAATATCTGAGAGCCCCTATGCTGTTAATAAGCAACAGTTGGCTGAGAATTTGCTCCCTAGAACAAAGGCAAGGAAAATACTTTGTGAAAACCTAAAACCAGTTGGTAGCACTAACACCAAACTCAAAAACTGGAATATGTATCCATTTCTTAGGTGTAATGGGGACCTAAAGAGATGTTGTTCTGGAAAGCAGAGGTTTAGAGTGGCTTTCTGTTTGCACATTTAAGGGTGCTGCTTCGTTTTGCTGCTCTGCAGGAAGTGCAGGAGTTGCCCAGAGCAGCTGTGGCTGCCCCATCCCAAGGCCAGGCTGGATGGGCTTGGAGCAGCCTGGGGTGGTGGAGGGTGTCCCTGCCCATGGCAGGGGGCTGCAGCAAGGTCATTTGTGAGATCACTTCCAACCCAAACCATTCTGTGATTCTGTGAATTTGGGAAATCTGAGCTGGAGAAACTGTGGCACACTTCTCTATTCTGGAAGCCACTTCCCCACTTGGTTGCTGTAAGCCCATCCTAACTGTGCTGTTCTGCTGGGCAGCTGGAGGAGGAGGAGAGCACTCAGCTCTGTGGAGCACCTGAGAGGAGAAGGGGGGATTTTTGGTTTCATTGCTGACATTTGAGATGAGTTAGGCAGGCTGCTGGACTGCCAGGCTGCAGTCTGAGCTGCCCCAGGCAGTGGCTGGGCTGTCTGTGGGATGCACAGGGGCAGGGCAAAGCAGAACCTGGGTGTGCATCCCCACAGTGGGCAGTGTGGGGGGACAGAGCACTGGCTGCCACTGTGGCCAGAGGGCTGTGCCTCACATCTCACATTGGGCCATGGAGCTCAGCAGCAGCCAGCCAGGGGCTGTGTGTCACCCTGAATTTGTACCACCTGAATGTTCTGTTTGAAGCTAAGGAAATGTCAGTGGATAAAGGTTGGGTGGAGTTCTGAGGTTGTTAATGTTGCATTATAATCGAAGCTGGGGGAGAAATGATATCCCAGCCTCTGTTAACCTTTGCAAAGCTAATGAATTGCAAGTAAACTGGGTTTTCTCTTTTTCCTCTCTGCTTTTCATAACACAGCTCTTTCATTTACAGATTGTGCAGTTGTCTTTCAGCACACAGTTTGAGCTATTTTGACAATTTGTAGTGAATGTTTTTTATTCGTGCTTCCTTATCTTCCATGCAGTCTGTCTGCCAGCACACCTATCACAGATATTAATCACCAGCTGCCTTCATGTACAGAGGATGTAAAAATATTTGTGGCCTTGTAAGCATGTATTACTGCCCAAGAATCATTCCCTCTTTTTCTTTCCCTTTCTTCCATCCATTCTTCCCTTTTCCTTGTCTTCCCTTCAACCTTCAGCCTAGGGAAGACTTGAGAGACCTTTTTGGGATCTCTCCATACTTAAAAAGGGGTTCAAAGGAAGATGGGGACAGACATTTAAGTAGTGGGTCCTATCACTAAATGACTTTAAATTAAAAGAGGGTCTGTTAAGACTAGATGAGGGAATAAATTGTTTATGGTGAAGGTGGTGAGACACTGGACTAGGCTTCCCAGAGAGGGGGTGAATCCCCATCCTTGGGAACATTCCAGTCTGGGGTGGACAGAGCAATCTGACCTAGCTGAAGATGTTCCTCCTCACAGCAGAGGGATGGACTGGATGACCTTGTAAGGTCTCTCCAACCAAACCTTTCCAAGATTCTGTTCTAGGATCTCATCCTGAGCTTTATTGCCCTGATTTCCATGTGCCTCTGGTGTTGCCTCCTGCACTTGTCTGGTTCTCACATGCACAGTTCGTTGCATTTCTTGCCTGCTGCTTGTCTTGCCTTCATCTCCTGCCCTTGAACCATCCTGCTGAGGGAGCCCAGTGCCTGGTCAGCCCAGTGGGAGGTGCTGCTGCCAGGGCAGGCTGCTTGGAGCTGGATTTGGGGTCCCTTCCAGCCCAAGGCAGGGTGTGATTCCAGGGTCTAGCCCTGACCTGTCCCACTGAGGCCTTACCAGGACTGGGAGAGAAGTGGCTGTTATTTCACAAATGGAACAAAGGCTGCCAGTTCAGTGTTTTTCTGATGGCACATCAAACCTCATGTGCCCTATTAGGGTCTGAATATCAAATAGCAATGGTGTAATTTTAGTTTGATACAAATAATTGGACTTGTTCCTCAGAAAAGCTTGAGCAGGAGCACTGTAACAGTTCAGCACCCACAACTTCCTTCCATGTTCACTCTTACTCTATAATCATAGAATGGAATCATAAAATCATCTAGGTTGGAAAAGCCCTCTGAGATCAGCAAGTTCAACACTCCCCCAGCACTGCCCCATGTCCCCAAGTGCCACATCCCAGGGACAGGACTCACCCCTGCCCTTTCCAGGAAGGAGTTTCCCAGTTCCCACCCTGAGCCTCCCCTGGGGCCGTTCCCTCTCCTCCTGTCCCTGTTCCAGATCCCAAATCCCCCCGGTGTCCCCTCCTGGCAGGGAGTTGTGCAGAGCCACAAGGTCCCTGAGCCTCCTTTGCTCCAGCTGAGCCTTCCCAGCTCCTCAGGAATTCTCCATTCCCTTCCCATTTCCCTCAGGAATTCTCCATTCCCTTCCCATTTCTCTCAGGAATTCTCCAGTCCCTTCCCATTTCCCTCAGGAATTCTCCAGCCTCTTCCCAGCTCCCTCAGCTGCTCCTCATCACTGGTTTTGACTGATGGAGTTAATTTTTGATGCTGTGTTTTGGGTTCAGAATGAGAGCAGTGTTGATGGTTTTTTTGCTGAGTTGTGTTTCTCAGAAGTCTGTTGGGTTTTTTTCTCTTGCTCTGCCAGTGAAGAGTTGCTCAAACTGGGATTGGTCATAACTGGGACAGGTGGTCCCCAGTAGCCAGATGGGTATTCCCCAGCTCAGGGATGGTGCCCAGGGTACAGACTGGGAGTTACCTGGAGGGTCTGGTCTGGGCAAGGGGCTGGCTTGGCCAGCAGGTGCTGAGCACTTACGTTGTGCATCACTTGTGTGGTTGGGATTTGAATCTCTCTTTTTAATATCATTATTATTATTAGCTATATTATTGTATTTTATATTGTTTTCAATTATTAAACTGTTCTTCTGAGCCTACAAATTGTACTTCTGATTCTCCCCCCCACTCCACCAGGGTTGGGGAGAAGAGAAGAGGAGAGGGCTGAGTGGCTTTGCAGTGCTTAATTTGCACCTGGGTTTAACCCATGTCCCTGCACTGCAGCCCTTCCCTGTCTCCACTGCCCTCCCCTGGCACAGCTGAGCCTTGTGCCATCTTCAGCACAAGGATGAGCTCAGGAATCTGGCTTGATGGGCTGCAGGAGCTGTTTGGCAAAGCCCAGCCAACCATGTCTGTGTTCTGTACTTGCTCCAATTATTTCAAGGTTTAATGCATCCAGTGCTTTAAAATGTGTCCTTAACTCTCCAGCATATTAAAATTTACTTGTAAATAGCACTTAAATAGCTTCTAATTCATCAAAATAATTTGGGCTATGTTTCTAGTAATCATGGCAGGGCTTTCTGAAATTATTGAGTGACCTGTCTGTGTTAAAGCACATTAGCAGTGAGGCTGCTGTACATTTTGGTGTTTAAAGCTGCCATTTTTTACAAGCAATTCTGATGTGGATAAACATTTCATGAGGGTTTAATAATTGGGCCCTAATACATTGATGGATTTTCTTCTCCCCTCCTGAGAATGCATTATAGTAAAGTGCTGATGGAGTTTTCCAGACATTTAAAAATGAAAGTGGAAAGTTTGAAAAGCTTTCAGGTTACCAGGACTGGAGAGAATATTCTCTCTGTGGTGAAAAGGAGATTAAAGTCCAGAATAAAACCAGACAGTGTGTTTAAGTTCAGATTTTTGTGTCAGTGTGGGTATCCCTGTGGTTTTCTGAGGGCTGATCAAGTGAGGTTTCATGCATGTCTTGAGGCCAACTGGGGAGAGATTATTTACAACCATATTGCTCATTTATTGTACTTAAATAATCTAATGAATAATTAAGCATGAATTAATAAAGTTGTTTGCCAAATTGAATATTTTCCATAAAATTTAAATGTATCTCCTCTCTACATTGCAATATTTATGCTGTGTAAGAACAAATATTTAAAACTGTAGGAGCCAGTGGAAGCTCTACTTGTTAGAACCTGACTGAAATGGTTCAAATTTCCCTGGGATTAAAAACTCTCCAGGGTGTTTGGTGGCTTCTGAAGTTTGTTTTTTTTTTTCCTTACAGTCTGATTTCACACCTGAGTTTGCTGGTTTCCTTTTTTTCTGTTGGAAAAATTTAACTGGTCTCAAACTGGGCGTGTCACAGGCTATAGGAAAATGGAAATCCAGCAGCTGATAGAGACACAGAATAGTTTGGGTTGGAAGGGAACTTAAAGATCACCTTGTTTCAATTCCCTGCCATGGCAGGGACACTTCCACTGTCCCATTGCTCCAGCCCAGTGTCCAGCCTGGCCTTGGGCACTGCCAGGGATCCAGGGATGGGGAACACACAGCTGCTCTGGGCACCTGTGCCAGCCCTGCCCACCCTGCCAGGGAACAATTCCTGCCCAAATCCCATCCAGCCCTGCCTCAGGCAGTGGGATCCATTCCCAGTGTCCTGTCCCTCCATTCCCTGTGTCCTGTCCCCTCCATTCCCAGTGTCCTGTCCCCTCCATTCCCTGTGCCCTCTCCCTCCATTCCCAGTGTCCTGTCCCTCCATTCCCAGTGTCCTGTCCCCTCCATTCCCTGTATCCTGTCCCTCCATTCCCTGTGTCCTGTCCCCTCCATTCCCTGTGTCCTGTCCCTCCATCCCTTGTCCCCAGCCCCTCTCCAGCTATCCTGGAGCCCCTCCAGGCCCTGCCAGGGGCTCTGAGCTCTCCCTGGAGCCATTTGAGTTGGGGGAAGCTGCAGAGAGAAGGCTTGGGTGAAGAGTGGATTTCTGGGATGGAGGATGCTCTTGGTAGGCTGCTGTTTTTGGAGAAAAGAGAGGAGAGGGCAAAGCAAACCCTGTAGTAAAATGATCTTTGGGAAGTCATTTGTGAGCAGGTGGATATTTCTGGCTGGCAGAGGTGTGTGGAGCTGCTGAGGGAGAGAGGGCAAAGCTCAGCTTGGAGCTGGACTCTGCCAGCCTCAGCCCTCCCTCAGATCATTCCCAGCACAGCTCTGCACACAGCTCTTCCCTTCTGCTGCCTCCACACCTACAGAGCTGCTTCCTCTGAGAAAACTGGAAAAACCCTTCTTTAAGGCTACTGATGCTCACATCAGGTCTTTTCACTGATTTCAGGGTGGTTTAGGCTGAGTAAAGGCAACAATAGATCTTGGCTTTGCTCTGCCCCGGGGCTCTTCCAGCAGGTATGGACTGCAGCAGGCTCTGCCTGTTATTTCTCCCTGAGTGCTTCCCAGGAATGTTAGTTCAAGGGGGAAAATATATTTCCTTAGTGATTTTATAGCTTTTGTGGGTATTTGCTGCCTCCTTGTGACAATACAAAGATATATGGTGCTGTTCCTTTGAAATAAAAGGGTACTGTGGTGAGCGTTTTAGGAGAAGTTTTTATTAGTCTTTAATTGTTAATTCCTCTCTGTTTTGTCAAGAAAGACTTGGCTGTGGTACCAGAAATGGGCAGGAAAGAGAAACCAATGAAAGCCTCTGGAATATGCAGGCATGTGCAGTGTTGCATTTTGGAAAGGGGATTTAATAATAAAGGTGATCCTATTCTCCACTCTAGCTTTCTTTTCCAAGGGAGTAAATAATACATATTTACAGTGCCACTGAAAATGTGGCACCTGAGGACATGGTTTACTGGTGGCCTTGGCAGTGCTGAGCTAATGCTTGGACTTGATGATCTTAGAGGTTTTCTCCAACATAAATGATTCTGTGATTCTATGAAATCAACCAAAGAGGTCCAGCAGTTTTCAAATTGCTGCGGTCACTTTTTTTCCTAAAAAGGGGCCATCCTTACAGCAACTAAGCATGTTTTGATGTGTATCTTCCACTTGCTTTGTGTATTTCTGGAGCTGTCTCATGGATACTGTTGGATACCATCATGGGTACATGATGTTGTGTGAAGTGGAGACCTGGTTGGCTTTGCTGCCTGTGAGTGGCACAATGCAAGGTCATCTGTGTCCCTGTCCTCCTGAGAAACTCCTCCTGAGGAGCTCCTCTGAGATGGGGAGTTTAACAGAGGTGCTTGGGAGTAATGGCATTTTTGCCATTGCTGGCATTTTCCCTCTGCCCTTTGCACTTCCATCTTGTTTCCCCAATAAAGGAGGAGGTAAACAAGAACAAGCCGTGGCAGCAATGTATGTTGCACATAAACTGCATCTGAAATCATAAAATCATGGAATGGTGTGAGTTGGAAGGGACCTTAATGCCCACCCCTGCCATGGCAGGGACACTCCCACTGTCCCACTGCTCCAGCCCCAGTGCCCAGCCTGGCCTTGGCACCCCCAGGGATCAGGGACAGCCCCAGCTGCTCTGGGCTCCTGTGCCAGGGCCCTGAAGGTCAAACAAGTGCAGCATTTTTAGTATTACATGCTATTAATAGTAAAGCATATTTCTGTGCATATCTAAGCCTGAAAAATGTGCTCCCATACTGACTGGCTGCCTTTGGGTGTCTGCCCCATCCATGGATTTCCATATCACATAGTCTGTAGAGGGTGATTTGGCAGCAAGAACAGTGTCCTCACCTTCTGCATTTCTCAGCAATGGTTCCTGCTGCCTATCCTGGTGTTAGCTCTGGGCAGTTCCAAGTCAGAGCATCACAGAATCACCTGGGCTGGAAAAGCCCTGTGAGATCAGTGAGTTCTCCATCCCCAGCACTGCCAGCACTGCCATGTCCCCAGGTGCCAGTGCTCAGGGCTTGGAAATCCCAGGGATGGGATCTAATCTCAGCTCGTGGGCCTTGACATTGCTCATTAGGTATTCAGAGTGATAAGATCATGACTGTCAATACAGTCAGTTATTATCATTATTATTATTGTTATTACTACACTACTACTACCACTGTTTTTTGTCATATCTTCTTCCTTGCATTTTCCCTAGAAATGGATATATCCATTCATCCTTTTTCCCCTGAAGAAAACCAATATAGATTTGGGGAAATCACGAAATGCCTGTAGTTTTGCAACAGCCTGCCTGCTCTACACTGTGTCTTATTTTTGTAATTTGGAAAGGAAATTATAATCAATTTTTTATGCCTCTTTCAAGGTTTTTTTGGGGGGCTTATCCTCTCACTTGAAATACCAGAAATACCAGAGATAAGCAGTAGTAGCTTTCCGAATGTGATTAAATCTTTCAGCCTTACTGTCACTTAAAGTGAGAGAGGGAACTTTGGAACAACAGTTTTCCCTGAAAATGACTGTGTCATTCCTCAGTGGGCATCAGAGGCACTGAACTGTGCTGGATTATCTTTCTTCACTGTATTTCTAATTATTATATGAACTTTTCATTTAACTTTGCATTTCCTAGAGTTTTTCAGCTGCCAGTTTGTTATGAGCAAGTGCAATAAAATACTTTTTTTCCATTTTTTTCCCTTTCCAGTTGTTTCCTGTCATTGCTCCTGGTGGCTGCTGTGGTTTGGAAGATTAAACAAAGTTGCTGGGCATCACGGCGGAGAGAGGTGAGAGATAAAGTGTTGTTCCTTAAATGACTTTTTAATAGTTGTTCTCTCTAGATGCATATTTATTTACAAATGCATCACATGAACCTTAAATTGAAGGCTAAGCTAATTCAGTTAATGTTTAGGCCTTTAGCATATTTTTGATTACAGTTTCACTGACAAATTGTGTTATTTTAGTACCGTGATGCTGCAGTTTCTGTGAAGCACCAAAACAATAGGGGTGAATATCCTGAATTCTCAGAACTTCTATTTCTAGACAGCATAAGTAAAAAAACACATGAATTAGGAGATTATTTATATCTGTTTCAAAATAGGAAACACAAAATAGAAACATTAGCTCTTGCATAGTATGTTAAAAAAATAAAGAAGTCAAATCCCCATTTTCAAATTAGGTATTTTTCAAATATTTTGGGTAGTTGTTTTTTTTCCCCCCGGAGCATTAGGAGCATAAGAGAAAGGTGGGGAAGCCACCCAGGATGTGGAAATCTGTAGTTCACTACTTAAAAGTGTGACTTTTAGAGCCAAAGATTTTTCCTCTTCACCTACCCATGATCCAAACAAGCTTCACAACTTCCTGTGTTTGCATCACTTAAATAACTTTGTGCTTTCTGCCCCCAAAATCTGGTTCCTCCTCATTTATCCCTGATTTATTTTTGCTCACTAGCTTCTTTTCTTGCTTCTCAATGGAAGCTGATTTCCTGTTCCACCTGAAGCACTCAGGATGACCAGGGAGAGGTGGCCAATTGTTGTGGCACAGAGAATGTGTCCTTAGTCCTGGTTTCTCAGCACAAATGCCCCCATAGATGAGTTGTGTTTGTAGGGCAGTCCTGGTGCCACAGGCAACAACACATTCATCAGGTTTTCTTGGTGTGCAAGTGCTGAAAGCATGGAATGTGCAGCTATCAGAGGCTGCGCTGGGCTGCTCCTGGAATTAGTTTTAGGAGTTTAGTCTTGTTTTTAATCTCTTTGTTTCTGTGCAAAATGAGAGAAGGCAGACATTATTTGAGCCAGTCCATGTGCACTGTCTGTACAGAGTTATCTGAATGTCATCACCTGAGGCCACACTCCCAGGGGAATGAGGTGTGTTTCTTCCCTGCTTTGGGTTTCCAGGGCAGATCTGCCCCCTGCTCTGGGTTTTCCTCCCAGCTGCCCTGCTGGGATGAAGCTCCAGGCACCCAGCCCTGTCACTGTTCTGTTCAAGAGTGGGTTGTTCCCACACTGGAGTCGATCAAGAGGGTTTGGGAGTTTAATTTTTACAGTGCTGGAATTCTTTGCAAGCCCCTGTTTCCTGCACATCTTCAGAAATCTGTAGCTGGTTATACTTGGCAGTGCAGTGGTGTGAGTAATATGAATTTATTCCATATGAGGAGTTCCTCTCTGGTAATAAAGCAGGATGATGTCTGATAACTCTTCTCTTCCTCCTCTTTCTGCTTCAGATGTTTTTGCTTTTACTGGTGAACTCACTGCAGAATATAATCATTGCTTTTCAAACAGATAACCCTTAATCTCAGAAATAATGGAAGTCTTTGAGGTTTTCTGTATTCTCTGAAGGTAGATAAATTTTTACTAGGGCAGCTGGTTTTTTCCTGCTCACTTGCTTGGCAAGAAACTAAGCTGGAGTCAGCATAACATCCCCTGTGGCTTCTGGGGTTAAGTGTTATCTAGGAATGTATAAGGAATATAGACTGAGAAGTAAATACTGTGCTTTGGAGCTCAGTTAAAGTATTTGAGTGGTGGCCTAGGTGAGAAATGTCTCTATAAATTAAATTGCAGTCTGATGCATGTTTCAAGGGAAAAAAACCCAAACCTGGAGTACTGGCAACATATTGACATGTTTGAGTCTAAGTTCAGTCTGCATGTGTGGCTGTTTGACGGGCAGTTCTTCAGGGTGGTGCTTTCCAGGCACAATCCTGTCTTCTGCTGTTATTTATCTCACTCTCTCTTGTTATCTAGTGACTCTATCTTGTAATTCATGGATCTCTGCTGTTCCATTCATCTTCTGTTAGAAATAGTTGTAAATCTTGAGGAAACAGTTTAAAATCTTTGTTGTGTCATGATTACATACATTAATATAGACTTTCTCCAGAAACAGAAGTCCACCCAAGAATTTGTTATCTAAGATAACAAATAACCCATGGCAGGGGTTGGAAATAGAAAATTTTCAAGGTCCCTTCCAACCCAAACTGTTCCATGGTTCTACAAAATGCTGCAGCCCTGAAGGAGGATCTTTCTCTGGTTTGGGCTGCATTTTTAGCAATAGTCAAATCACAACCCCCTGTTTCTCATGGATGTAGTAGCTCTGTAGTAACTTCCCATGTATGTAGGAGCTCTGTGCTTGCTCCCTAGTCTTAATGCAGAAGCCAGTGAAGCATGAGGCAATGTGCAGGTAACTCCCAGCTGTCCATCACTTGTGCTTCCAGCAGGAGCTCTGCAGGTGCCCAAGTCCTCATCACAGAGCAGAGTGAAGAGCTGACTGCTGAGGCTTCTGAGACATGTGTAGGGCAGGAGTGTGCTGAAGGTTGGGTAGTCAGGATTGCTCACCAGGATTGCTTGGGAAATGTGGTGGGAGAGGGCAGACAGCTGTGCTTGGTGTGGCTGGCTAGTGGAGCACAGCAGCATCATTTGGTTGAAACCAGGTTTGCTCTGCTCCTTATGGAGAAGGCAGCATGCTACAAATCCAGAGTCTCCATTAGAATCTTCTAAAATACACAAGATTCTCTTGACTTCTTTCTTTTTCTGTATTTCAGCTGAACATCTCTGCCCAAATCTCTGTGTCAAAGCTCCTCAGCCTCCTGGCTGGAGGCTCTGGGGTGTGCAGACTGCATAGCCAATGTGTACTTGTAGGAAAAGGGGCTTGGAACACTAAGTTCAGGCCTTGCAGAGTGTAAAACTTGACCTGAAGTAAAACTGGGAATGATTTGTGTTGTATCAGGCATTCAGGAGATGGAATTGTAAACTGTGTGTTTATTCCCTTGCCACTGAGCCCATGTTTGAGCATCTTCAGACATCTTAAAAAGGGATAATAGAAATAAAAGGCAGCTTTTATAGGAGGCTTTGAATGAGGTGAATGACCTTAGGAAATAGGGATAGGAAGCCTTTCTGTCTTGCCTGTAGAAAATGAGATGTTAAAGGAATCAAGATGATGATAGAGAATAATGCACAAAGTTTGATGTTAGAATTTTAATATGCTAATATGCTGCCAGGAATTTTCTGTCTTATTGTTCTGTTTTTCATGCAAATCCTCTTCTCTTCACCCTCAGTATTCTTTGTTTCCTTCACTGGGAGCAAGGAATAGCTCCCTCCCAGAGTGTGTGGCTGAGCTCAGCTGGGTCACTGTGCCTCCTGGAACAGGGTGGGAGTGTCAATAGCAAGCACCTCCAGAGATAACTGAATCTGGCTGTCTACAACTCAATTTCACCCTTAACAAAATTATCTGTATTTTGCCTCCTTTCTTGCCAAGGCTTTCTGAAACTGAATATTTTTACTTTGCAAGTCACCCAGTTATTCAGGATGGGATTTGTGTATTGATTTACTGCAGGAATTATCTGTCTCCTCAACTTCATTTCTGAAACCTTTTTTCTTCCCAAGTGCATTCAAAACTTCTTAGTGCTTCTATTTCCACTGGCATCCTCTGCTGTAACATCCAGGCACATGGAATACCACGTGGGCAATTAGATTCCTGGGGTTTTTACAGCAGAGATGTTCCAAGGGATCTGTGCTGTGTGTTATTTATTGCCCTGCCTTCCTTTCCCTTTCTTGCTCTCACCTGCTAGTATTTTATTATACCTGTTAGTCTCTTAGACTGCATTGAAGGGCATCCTTGGTCAAAGAAAAAGTTTTAGATTTGGAATATTTTCAACTAATTGTAATTCAGGATCTTCGTCATTGTTTAGAGTCTTCAGTGGTGTTTTGGACTAGAATCTGCTCCAAAAGATTTGGTATCAAACTTATACAGAAATATTAGAAGGTCTGGCCACAAAGTTCTCTGTGTTTGGACAGTCCCAGGAGCTTTGGAGAGTTTACTGGTGTGTTCTCCAAGCTCCCAGCAGTTATTTGCCACTTAGACCTTCTTGTTCCATAGCACTGACAGCACTATTTGGTGTCTGTCAGCAAAAAGGAAATATTGAGCTTGGGTTTGGGGTGGTTTGTAGGGAAAACAAGAATTGGAGGAGTGAGAAGTCACAGCTAGCAGGTGACTGAGGAGGTCAAGTCACATGGTGAGCACACTAATTTCACTCTTTGCAGTGGGAAACATAAACCTGAGTTTCTTTTTTAATGCAGGGAAAGTGAGTTTACTTCCCAGAATAGCTATTCCTAGGACAATAGACTGAAGTGATGGTGGCTTTAAAAGCTGGATGTAAATTTCCATTTCCTGCATTTATGAGTAGTAAAATAAGAGCTCAGTGTTACTATTAGGTGTAACCAGCTATTGGAGTACTGTGTCCACACTACTCTCAGCAATGTTTTGGGTGTTGCAGATGGTGGAGAACAGCACTGCAAGACAAATTTGCTATCTGGAAAATAAGCAAGAGTTTAAAGCATCACAAATTCCTCATTTTTTCCAAGGAAGAACATGTTGAGGTTTGGTGATGTGAATCAGTGGCTGTGGAAAGGAATCATGGAAGATTCATGATGGGATGAGCATCTTCTAAAGGATCAGCCAAGACTTTGAACAGTATGTCCCTGTCCATGGCAGGGGTTTGGAGCTGGATAGCTTTAGGTCCTTTCCAAACCAAACCAGCCTGTAACACCCAGTGTCTGCAACTGGGGGTAAAAAAGTAAAAAACCGTTCTGTTTTTCTCCTGTTTTTAATGGTGAGTGGCAATGCCAGTCATTTATATCTTTGGAAACCTGGCTCTCAGAATGAGTGCTTTGGGAAGGACCTTTTCTAGGTCAGTCACATGGTGCAGTTCAGTGACTCGTACTAGGCAGGAGGTCAGATCAAATAATTCTAACTTTCCACTCTCCCTAAATTTAAAATCCATGAATGGGAACCAGCTCATAGTGCCAGGAGGCTTTTTCCAGAATATAAACACTGTGTGCTCTGCACTGATCCATGTGGCTTTGGTCACCCACTGAAGGAAATTGTAGCAGAAATAAGAGATGCCCTGAAGAGGAATAACATCCCAAAATATTCGTGCTGACAAGAGATTGCTGCTTGGGGGGTTTGGTGGTTTGGTTTTGTTTGGAGCTGCTCCTGTTGTTCTGTGCCCAGTGCAGCTCATGCAGGGTTCTCTGACCTGCCCCTGTCTCTAATGCCAACATCACATGGGGCTGACAGCCACAGAGCTCTGCCACAGAGTCCTCAGTGGAGGGAGTTGGTTTTATATCCCCAGAAAGAACTGGTGGGAGCTGGAGCAGGGCTGGAACAGGAGCATCGTGCTTGGATTCCAGCTCGTTGGGTGAAACCTTCTGTTGGGCAGGGGGGGAACTGGAGGGCTTTGGGTCCCTTCCACCCAAACCTCTCTGTGATGCTGTGATTCTGTCAGTCCAGCTCTAGGAGAGTTCAGCCTTATTTACACAAAGCCCACGACTGGTATATTGGAGCTGTTCTCATTTCAGACTCCCAGGTCTCTTTCTAATGGTAGGCATCAGCTGCACAGGTATCTAATTCAGTTATTTTCAGAAATCAGGAAGAGATTGTGTAATTATTCCAGAAGAGCTCTACTCAAAGCTTCATTGTGCTATTGTGTAATTATCAGGTATTGGTGGATATTTCAGTCTGCATGGACTAGATCCTCCTGGTCTTTTAAAAGGAAATTATCTCCTTCTTCTTATTAAAGGTCAGGATTCCTGTGCCCTCCTACTGGGCATGATTATGATGAATAACTTGTTATCTTAATCAGCCCTGAATTAAATATCTTCTGTCATTTCAGCATGAGGTGACTTCCCAGCAGCTTTGCTTTCTGGTTTGTTATAGTTTTGAAGTGTGGAAATGCCATTTGAGAAGGATTTGAACATTAATTCTTTCCTCCTCTCTCTTTCAACATAGCCTGCAAAGTCAGTTACAAAACTAATTAGCTAACATTAATATGTGCACTGCTCTAGGGGCTTAAAAACTTAATTTTCAGTGATGATGAAAGCGTCAGAGAAAATTGTTTGTTTGTTGACTTATATGGTAGTTAGTGTAATTGTAGTTAAATACTTTAAATCACTTAGTTCTGAGACATTTGTGACTCATCTTCATGGAATATTTATGGCTTGTATGTTTAGTTTTTGCTGATGCCAATTTTTATTTTGGAAGGTAACTCCTTTTCCCCCAAGGTCACCAAGTTATGATGACATCAAGCAAATGTTGCTACAGGAGGATCTGTATGTTACTTCAGTAATGTACAGTCATTCTCCTATGGAGCCAGGCTGGGAGAGCTGGGAATGTTCCCTGGAGAAGGGAAGGCTCCAGGGAGAGCTCAGAGCCCCTGGCAGGGCCTGGAGGGGCTCCAGGAGAGCTGGAGAGGGGCTGGGGACAAGGCCTGGAGGGACAGGACACTGGGAATGGAGGGACAGGACACTGGGAATGGAGGGACAGACACAGGGAATGGCTCCCACTGCCAGAGGCAGGGTTGGGTGGGATTTGGGCAGGAATTGTTCCTGGCACAGGGCAGTACCCAAGGCCAGGCTGGACACTGGGCTGGAGCAAAGGGACAGTGGAGGTGTCCCTGCCATGGCAGGCTGGAATCAGATGGTTTTATGGTCTCTTCCAGCCCAAAGCAGCCATGGCTCCTGCAGACAGGCAGCTCCATCAAGCTGCTGCTGCTGCTGCTGCCAGCAGGGCTGGAACCTTCCCCTGGTCCTTGGAGCCCCTGAGGCTGTGTCCCCTGTTGACACTGACTGTCAGCAGCCTGCAGGCTGCACTTTTGGGAGATGTTATTGCAGGTGAGTCTGGGACGTGTCCTCCCAGCTGAGTTAATCATGCCTGAAAATAGGGTGTTGATAGTTTCTGTGCACACAGGAACAGTTATTTGTGCATAAATGGGCATGCTGCCTGCTGAATTCAAATGGAGCCCTTGAAGGAAAAGGATTTGCAGGAATAAGCTCAAAATGCCAGTCTGAGCAACCCCAACTACTTCAGCCTTCATTCATAGGTGTTCCATCCCTCTCATCATCTCCATTTTTTTTATCCTTCTCCCCTTGCTGTGCCACTGGAGCTGGGACTTGCTGCAGACTCAGTGTGCTTTGTGAGGGCTCTGGTTTTAGCCCCGTGGGCCAGTTCATCTGTGCAGTACTGGCAGGGCTTGGCTTAGAACACACAGCTTATTTTGGAGTCTCCTGGCTTTTAAAGTTGGCTGTAGAGAACAGGGCATGATTTTGCTTGTTCATGACAGAGTGGAGCTTGATGTTTTCTATGGTGGCACAGAACTCCAGGATCAGAGACCTGGTTCAGTGGGGGCTTGGTCGTAACTGGAGTTTTCAGGAACCATCTAAAATTCATTGCAGCCTTGAGGGTTGTCATACGAATATTCAAGGTTACTTCTAGTAGTACTCATCTCATCAGGATGAGAGGAAATGGTCTCAAGCTGTGCCAGGAGAGGTTTAGGGTGGATATAAGGAAAGGGTTTTCCAGTCCTGGCACAGCTGCCCAGGGCAGTGGTGGAGTCCCTGCTCCTGGAGGGATTTAAAAGCTGTGCAGATGTGACACTTGGGCACGTGGGTTAGTGGTGCCTTGGAAGTGTTCAGTTCATGGCTGGACTCCATGGATTTGGAGGGTTTTCAAAGTAAAGAAACATGTGACTTGCTCTGTTGGAATGTCTTCAGCAAATGTTCTTCTCAAACCAAATGGATGTCCTCAGAATGCTCACAGTAGCTGTACTTCTAAAAAGAGCAACCAGTGGGTCCATAAATACTGAATTTCAGAAATACCTTGAAAAATTAGAGCTACAAATTTCCTGGGGCAAAACCCACTGTAGGCCTTTCCTGGCACTCTTGCTGAGGTTAGCTGCTCCAGCTGGATCAGCCACAGCAGCAGACATGCCCAGGCTGCCTGAGTGCTCCTGTCTGGGGAATTTCCTCCCCTTCCCCTGGGACCCTGCTTGCTTTTACCTTCCATTAAAATGAAAGCTCAGTCATGCCACTGCTCACTGAACACACCCATGGGTTTAGAATCATGGAATGGCTTGGTTTGTAAGGGACCTTAAATCCATTTTGTCCCCACTGCCACGGCAGGGACACTCCCACTGTCCCATTGCTCCAGCCCCAGTGTCCAGCCTGGCCTTGGGCACTGTCAGGGATCAGGGACAGCCACAGCTGCTCTGGGCTCCTGTTCCAGGGCCTCACTACTGTCCTCCTCGAGCTCCTGCTGCTTTCCTTCCTGGTCTGTTTTCCTTCTTAAAAAAAAAAAAAAAAAAAAAAAAAAAAAGAAAAAAAAAAGAAAAAGAAAAAGAGACAAATTGCTCGTGTAGATACAGTAGTTCCTTATGAGTTCCAGGTCACTGTTTTGATAAGCTTATTTTTAAGGCCATTATTCATAATGAGCACATAAAATCCAGAATATGTGACTTTCTTCTGGAAAAATCATTGCTGTTTCATGGCTGAAAATACCAAGCCCCATCCCCAAGCTGGAGCCTGTGCCCAGGAGCAGTGTCTGCAGGATGGCTGTGCAGAGCCTTGTGGCTGGGTTATGGTGGGAGTAAAATGTCCAGGCTTTTCCTGTCAGGAAACACAGGTTATATTAGTCAATTAACCTGGTAACCTGAATAGCTGTTTGTCTTCTCTGTGGGAGCCTGCACTCTGCCTGCCAAGGCTGTCCCCACTTCCTCAGGAGCTTTGTCTCCCATCAGTAACACACTCTTCATTTTAGGCTGTCCATTACTCAATGTGTGTGAATTAAAAATATTCCTGATAGGGATCACCTTTTTGAAAGGGTCCAGGCTGGGGTGGGCTGGGCTTGGAGCAGCCTGGTCTAGTGGAGGGTGGAACAAGATGGTCTTTAAGGTGTCTCCCAACCCAAACCATTCCATAATTCTGTGAAACGGGAAAAAAGTCAAACAATGCAAATGAAAGTTGTGTGCATTCTCA